>NW_024581093.1:13728540-13731040 GCF_017639235.1 Corvus kubaryi | reverse complement strand
AAGAGACAGACTCAGATCTGTGAAATCTTTCCATTTGACCAACAGTAAACAAAACATGATTTTTCCCTCCAAGTCATACTCCACTGCTCTAAAAAATTAGTCCAGGTAGAAGAGGGATGCACTGGCTCCATTCTGGGGGAACCTTCTCTGATCAACACCTTCTGAACAAGTTCTAGACATGGATGATATTCTCCCAACAGACTCCTGCAAGAGATCAATGTTCCCCACATGAGAAGTTTTATGTACCAAAGCATGAAAAACTCCCACTGTTTCTCTTTGGAGACAAGCAATAGGACCAGGCTTAGAGTTAGCAGTTCACGACAGGTTGCTTAATTACATGACCCAAACCTGCCAAACCTAATGAAGCAATCTATGGATTTCCAAATCCCACAACAAGCAGGTGATCTACTTATGTCCAGCAAGTCTGGTGCATTCCAGACATGTTGGATTTACTGTGCACACAGATCTAACACATGCAATGAGCCTCACATAACTGGGATGCAAAGCATTTGCTGCATACTTACACAGCAATCACACATGTCCAGCAGCTCTGCAAAGAAATGTATCAGACATGCCCGTGTGCAGTTGTATCTGATTGTTTGGGGAGGTTTTTTGGTTGGTTGGTTGGTTTGTTTTCTTTGGGGTTGTTTGTTGGGGTTTTTTCCTGAGAAAAGCCTAACTTGTGTGATAAACTCATAATTCTCCTAAAAAAAAAATCAGTGTGGCATATGGGACAAAACACTACTCCCAGACTATGCAAAAGGCCTGGAGGTATCATGTTCAGATACATTTCAGCAGTACAAAGCAAGATATAGACACACTTTTAAAACCAATTATTTAAAATAGAATAAAATCATAATGTATTTCACATGCATTTCTGAAGAACAGAAATCATGCTCAATCTAAATAAGCCATGTATGATGGCTATGAATTTATAAATGACACCACACATCAATAAACTAAACACTTAAGTAGTAATTTAAAAGACAGAATACATTTCCAAATTTTAGAAATAAATCCAGTAGGTTCTATTATATTACACATTAACAATATAAATATTTTAATATACTGTAAAATGTATGTGTTCAATGACTCATGTTAGGTTTGTGTGCTGTGGACAACTGTCTTAACAACAACATTTATGTGGTCATAACTAAGTTTTTAATTTAACACCCCATTAAGATGAAGTGAGAGGATTCACACCTCTGTCAGCACTATTGTTTCAAGTCCATCTCCATCTGGGTGCAGAGTCAACAAGACACCATTCACTCGATTTACAGTGCTGACACCTTGGAAGAGTGAGCCACTGCTTCTCTTCCCCCATACACATACCATGAAAACGCAGGTGTGCAAGTCAGTGGATTTGTTAATGGCATGTTAACACTCACTAACATGCTGTTCATACTGAATGAATACAACAATGCTATTTTTTGTTAGTTGGAGACATTTCTGAAGAGTCAAATTCAGATTTCTACTACACATTTAAGTATGGAGAGAGATCCTAAGTTAAAGACAAAAGCATTTTCTTGAAACTAAGAGCAGAAAGTCCAAAATTTTACCAGAGGGAAATACATACACATATAAAATTAATTCACCCAGAGGTGAATTGATACCCGTGATTTCTAGTTGTTTTCACTCTGCCATTAAACCTTTCCAGTTTGCGGACAGAAGCGAGCATTCAACATAGCACAGAACAGCCTCAGAAACTTCAGGGCAAAGCTAAAGCTCCCACACATCCTCAGATTCTTCACAATGAAGAGAGCTCTGTGAGACACAGAACATCAGCTCACACAGATATTCATGAGTGGATATCCCAACTGAGCCTCCAGGCAGGGCTCTTCCACACTGAAGACAAGCCCTACTCCACTCCTGCCACTGGCAGGGAGAGAAATGGCCATAATGAGCCACCTTCAGCCACAGCTCTGAGGAGAACAGAGAATAAAAAGTTGCACATCCACCCTGAAAAGTGAAATCCTGCCCAGCACAGGCTTCTGGGCCATTAGTGGGTGCAGAGCCCAGCAGTTCCACTCTCACATGTGTTTTCCAGTGTCCATTCTGGGGCCAAGCCCCAAAACTTCCTACCCTCAAAATACAACAGCAGCCATGTGGAATGGTGCCAGAGAGCTGTGAGAAGGGGCCTACCCCTCCCTGTTCCTGCAGCTCCATTCACCTGCTCTACAATGGACCATGAGGATTTTGTCTTCTGCATAACGTGAGGAATTTGTCTCCTATACTAATTTTGCCCCTTTCCAATGCAGAAACTTCAGAGCATTAGCAGTGCACAGGTGATGGCTTTATTCAGAAGAATGGTAGATTTTGCTTCTTTTCCTGGGTCTCAGAAAATCTACATTGTTGAGTAGCTTGTTACTGAATCAGGCACTTATTGTATGTACAGATTACATAAACAAGAAGGTCAATTTTGTTTCAAACCTATATGAATACGGTTCTGGGACTGAATTAACTACTGATTGAAAAGTTATACATTTTCAGCTAGCTAATC
>NW_024581093.1:13696040-13723540 GCF_017639235.1 Corvus kubaryi | reverse complement strand
GTGGGAGGCCGGGCCCCGCTGCTTCCGTGCGAATCCACACGTGAAAAAATTCCACTCAAAGTATTTGGCATGTTTTAACAGCTTCCGAACCGAGTGAATGGCCAATTTTGCAGGGCCCGCGGCAGGAAGCCCGTCACGCCCCACACACACTCGGAGGAGGCGGCTGCGCTCAGGGCAGCGCTGCCAGCGCCGCACACGGCCCGGGACAGCCCGGCAAGCACCCGGCTGGACCCACCAGGAGGTCCCCAGCAGCAGCGCCCGGCCTGCACCAGCCTGACAAACCTGTCTGGCACCCTCCTGAATGTGAAGGAAAGCAGCTTTTGGCACGTGTTTGCAATAAACTTTGTCAGAATGTTTTACAAAAGGCAGTTCCTTTAGTCCTTCTAAGTGCCTTACAGCTCCTTGCCTCCCTAGCCTGCTACTTGGGGAATTAGAGAATGCTCTCCATAGCTGTGCTTTTTGTGGCTAACAAGTTTAGAAAAACCAAGAATTTAGATTCTATTTTTAAATGTATTTTCCGTTGTTGCAGTGCTCCACACATGTAAGTGTCCAGTTCAAAACCTGCATCCACTGCACAGGAACGGTAGAAATTAGCACTACTTTCTTAGACTTAAGTATTCCTTTTGGCCTACCAACTCACGGATTCTGCTGCTATCACTAATAACCTCATCCTCTACGGCTGAAAAACTCTGTAGTTTTAGTTTATAATGGCAATATTAGTATCTAGAATGATAGTACGTAATTCTTTGTTAAAAAATCACCATTCATTTCATCAATAGAAATCAAGCTATACAAATCACTTCTTTTTGTATCATCTTCATTAGCTGAAAATCTCAAAGTTTGGTCCTGTAATCAGCTAAGTTTGAAAAAAGCTAGAGGGGAAAGGCAGGGATTTAGTGCTTAAGTCACTTTGCTAGTACTAAATCCTGGGACTAATCTGTGCCAACTGAGACTTTACAATTGCTTCTAACTCTAGACTTCCCACCAAGAGTATCCCAACCACTTTGAAATAAATAGCAAACTAGGGCACGTGCAGCAGTGCTCGAGGGCACTTTTCATCTCGGCAGAATGAATGTCACACACTGGCTTCCAGGTTACCACACTTGTCAGGAGCACCCAAATTAACGTGTTTAAACTTGGCCTTGGAGAACTAGGACGATTGCAGTGAGAGGGAAGGCTCCAGCACAGCCAGTGCTACAAAAAATTTTGCATAAAACCAAGCAGTCCAAAGAACAATTCGTGCCATGTGTCTTCTGCTTTCCCGAGCTGACTGGGAGATGCTTTTTCCCCTATGCCCTATTAATTAGATGTGAATTAGAAGCTCATAGTCTAGCTAGATGTTATCTTGCAAGGTATTTAAAGTACAAGCTGCAGCCTCCTGCCCACTATTTGCCTTCATTACCAGTGGCTCCCTTCCTGGAACTGAGTTTCTAGGCATGAGAAGTCACTGCCTTCTAAGGCACTGGCTGCAAAAGAGCTTTCTAATAGTTTATTAAAGCAGCTCTAAGCCTTTTTTTCCCCCCATCCATTTTGGTAAAATATTTATTCTTTCTTTAAAGAGCAGTTTGATAGATGCAATCATCTAAAGAATGTCCTGCCAGTTTCAAGTTAGTCACAGATACAGCTGTGCAGATCATGTTTCCTGTCAATACCAGAAACTTGTCAACCCCCATCTCTTACCAGTTCTTCCCTCTTCAGCTGTGCCACATTCAGGCTTTCTTGTCTTTGTCTGCTAGCACATTCCCAGAGCCTTTCCTTGCTTATCTACTCATCAGAGACATTTTCACTCCCCCTATTAGCTTCATCCCTCTTGATTTCTGCAGCCATCTTCTGTGCAACCTACTTTCCACAGAAACCTGCCCAACTTGAACACAGGATTATCACCCTCACCTCTAAATCCTCTATAATGCTTACAAAAACCTAGGTAACTAGTAGATGAGTTAAAATGCAGAACACCAAAAACTTTATGAAGTGCAGGATCTGGATGGTATTATATGAAGACATTTGAGGAAAGGTGGTTTCTTCTCATGTGCAGGAATAATGACCTTGTGAATGCTACAGAAAAGATCTAAAATTACAGCATTGGATCTCTGGATTTTAATGAAGTCAATTTAACTCCAGAGACAGGAAGATTCTTCTGCACAGATGCTCTTATACCTACTGCTGCTGTTAAAATTAATAACAATACTTCTGCTGATAACTGTAGGGGAAGGGTTTCACTTTTATTTTAACTGTGAATTAAATTTCTGTCCTGTTTATATTATGTTTGGCTTTGAGGCTTGACCTGTCAAACATCTTATTTTGTATACTTTGCAGATACTGGGGTAAAAAGTAAAATATGTCCATCTTGTTTCTTCAAAAGAGTCTGTGGGTCAATTCTATTTAATTCTGCTCATACAAACTCCTCCACTAAGGGTGTAGAGTACGGCTTTCCTGCAAAGCAACCACAAATTTAGTAAATTAGCCAGGTTGTAGTCTGACATCTGTCAGAGTACAGATCACCACCTTGTCTTTAATGAGACCAGCTTTGGAGAACACCACTATTCAACACGAAAGACAATCTCAGTTTGCTTCATAATTTCTAACTGGCTCAACAGCACAATACAATGAAAAACCAGTTCATATATTTGTTTATAAGTACAATTTCCCTAAACTATGACATGATTTTTAATGTAAAATACTATTTTATATATGTTCTAAAATGATTCATTTTAAAATCTGGAAGTTTTTTGAAGAAAAATAATGTGTTATAGTAATTTGCTTATTAAGTGCCTACAATCAGATTCTGCATTCTACAGACAAAGAATTTCTGCAAAAGTACCGTTTCTTGCTATGTAGCTGTGATTTGTACATTTAAAATGATAAATTTAAGCCCATCAATAGTAAATCAATTGCAGGTATAGAAGATAAAACTGAAATAATTCTATTGCTACAGGAAAACACAAAGAGTAGATGTAATGGGACATTTTGACTTTAAATTGAAGTCTGTTGCTGGGTTTTTCAAGGACAATTCGCTTTACAAACCTTTAATGTATACATAAAAATCATCTATCAGCACATCTGATCCAAATATACTAATGATTTTTATTGGTCAGATCTTGAAAGTGAGGTTTATTTTTATGGAGTATGCATTAATTAACCCAACATGTACTATCTTCCAGTATATCTAGCCAAGTACTTTCATTTAAACATGTTTATTGTGAAATGTTTGCATTCCCAACATTTGTGGCCCACACACAGACTATTTCATACTTCACTTCTGAGCAGTTACAAAAGTTAAAAGGAGTTATTGTTTTTGATTAATGCATTTTTGGGGACTTTTTTTTTTAAATGTTCCAAAACTATGCTCTGAAGACATTCCTCTACATGAAAACATTGAAATATATTTTATCTTGAAAATAGAGTATTAAGAGAAAGTGAGCAGGATTCACTTTAGATCGTTTCAACTTTTGCATGTAAAGTGAACATTATGAAGTTTTGTATATCATTTGACTGAACTTATGCAGAATATTAATTGACCAATTTGATATAACCATCAATCATAAAAAGAAAAGCCATGTACACAGATACATGGAGTGGTGCATTACAGATGGGAGTTCTAAGGCTGTGTCTGTCATCTTTTGATTAAGAAAAGGAAATGATTTCACTAAAAAGATATTCCCTCTTGTGTTGTTTTGTTTTAACTGAGTTTGTACTTTCCACCGAACTGGACATATTTATTGAGACTCATAAGTTACTTCACGGTTACCAACATCACTGTAATCTCAACAAACTATCTTTTTTCTTGCCAATTATCTAAATATCATAACTATAAAATATCTTAAAACATTCTCTATAGTGTAAACATCTTAGCTACAAAGCTTTAAGTGTAAACAGTATGATGCATCAGAATGATTTTAAGCGATGTTATAAAAACTGCTCTTAAAAACTAAACAAAAATGTAAAGCTTCCATCTGTTTTATGATTTTTCCACTGTAGAACTACTGCTGTGTGCCAGTTTACTGAACCATGGCTTGCTAAAGAGATTGCTGGGGTCACAGATTGAAAAAACAAAGAGCAAGTCTTTAATGGTTGATTTTTTTCTCAAGTCTCCTTGATACAGTTTGAACAGAATTAAGTGCATGGCAGCAGAAAACACAGAACATAAAAATGCTCATGTCGCCTGTTGCAAGGGGGACCCTTCACAGGAAGATTAGCATTTTGCAGAAGATGTCATTTAAGCAATTATTTGAAGTCCTTTTGTGACTGTATACCTATGTTGTCACCACCAAACAGTTGCTGTGCTGTGAGGTACAAAGTTAAATACAGATTCTATGTCTGTAGCAAAGGAGGGAACACACCCACACAGACTGACTTTGTGTGAATCTTTACCCCAAAAGGAGAGAATAGTTCTGGACATTGTTTTCACTGCAAACTGAGAGAAGAGAAAGCCACACAGGGCAAAAACAAATAAATTCTTCAATTTAGAACTGCATATTTAAGAATTTAAACAAAGCAAATAAGGAACCCACCTAACTATTCAGTGCATAGCTAGACTTTGTATTCTTCTAAAAGCCACAATGCTTTTATGAAATCAGTTTACATCATACAGAAAAAACTGAAGGACTTATCTTCAGCAAACTACTTCAGCACACACTTAACTATGAGCTTTTGAATAACCCCACTGCAGCCTCAAGACCATCCTTCCACACATTTATGCACTATGCTGAAATACGGTTCCAAAACAAACCTCATTCACTTCAGTCAGTCTTTCCATATGAACATGGCCAAACTGCACAACTGCAAAGTGGTAGCAGTGTTTGGGTTGGATTCTCCCAAACTGTGAGAAATATAGGTCAACCAGGTTGCCACTTTATTACCTTATCTGTGAACTATCCAGAAATAACATGACTATTAGACGTCATCATTCTTTCCTTAATTTAATACTTGTTAGATAGCAGTCATCAGAACTTAAGAGTCCCTCCCACCTTGCTTCTGGGACCTTGTCACCTGCTCCTTATGTCTTGGAAAACAAGTTTGCATCCTCACTGGAACAGACAGAAGGACCCTGGTTGCTGTCACCAGTTTCCTCCAGGAGAAGCTCTGGTGAGAATGCATTTCCACTGAGGCAGCTGCAGCCAGGCAGTCTGAGTTCATACCCTCTCCTACCTCCTCTACATACACAACTACCACCTAGCGCAGAAGTTCATGCCTGACAAGGAAAAGAGGCAGAAAATAAACCCTTCAAAGGCTACAATCCTTTTACTGTCTATTGGTCTACAAATTTTCCATCTTCCACTCCATGTGTTGGGGAAGAAAAGCAAGCAATCTGTCAACACACGGAGGGACTCTGTCTCTGCCCCCTGGTGTGACTCCTGCACCACACAGAGATCTGGCACACAGCTTTGATGACACTTCCTAAATGAATCCAGACAAATTCATGGGTAAATAGTGTTACCCTTACACCTACCAGAAAGGCAGTTCATGTCATGAGAACAAGTGACAGGATCAAAGCCCCAGTAAAAGATACAGTACTTTGTCACAGAATTGCACCAGTGCCCTTTCCATTCAAGTCTAGGACCTCCTTTTAGGGTTCTCTACTCACACAGGATAAATTCTTGTAATCCTTACTCATGCAAATATTAACCACCATTAGGAAGGTTTTACTTTCGATGTTATAAAGTGAAATCTTTGTGTATGTCTACACTGCAGTCCCTGGGGCACTGCACTTCCTGCAAGCTTTGAACTGGCTTGCTCAGATGCCAAAAAGCTTTCTAAGAAACTGGAGAGCCAGCACAGTGGTACTGCACTGTGAACCTTCTAAAGGACAACGTCTGCAAGGGTGGCAGCAACTCCAGTGCAAACATAACCTACACAATTCAAAGACTAAACATACTCCTTCATATCCATATTCTCGTCTGCCACCAGCCAGTCCAATAAAGAACATCTTAAGTCACAAGCGTAAGGTCTCCTTCCCTTAAAGAGTATTATTTGAGGATGGAAAAGAAAAAGGTTTTTGACCCACCATACCATCTGTTTTACAACTGTCAGGAAAAAGGATGTTTGTCAAACGCACAGATACATTTTAGCTGTTACTTAACAACCCATTGCATCCACAATTTTTCTATGTCTGCAACAGAAAATAGTCTGTTTCATGTGATTTTCAGGGATTCAACCAGAATATTGGTATATTTAGATATTTTATATTTAGATATTTGAGAGTTTCACCTTTCTAGTAATTGTTTAAGTCAATTCAAGAACTGATCACATTGTATGTACAATATGTCTTACCTGCAGCCAGAACAGTGAAGTCTAGTAGTCTGTGCACATGTCTACGGAGAGGGGACAGACATCAACACACTCTGGGGCTCAGGAGAGATCCTTTAACCTCTTTGCCTCGGTTTCTCCATCTGCAAAACAGGGTAAAAATGAAACCTGAGTAAATATTATAAAACATTGTAATTCAAAGTAAAATTTTGAGTTAACAGCATTAGAAACACGTAACTACTTTCTGGTTTTGTCTGTCTGCAAAATTTGGAGCATATGTACTGTACCAATATTAGCATGTCTTCACAGTCAACATCTAGAATGAATGCTTAAATATTCATTGACTTCAAATTTCAAATTGAAGTTTGACTTGACATTCATTCTGTAGATGTAACAGCTTCAACTATTAATCAGGGAATAGAAATAATACCACTCAATTTATATAATCTACATACTGTGGTCAAAATGTATACTTCTAGATATATAATCTCAAAATTTTAAAGTATTAGCTGCTTAAGTAGATCATGTGGTACATCCCCTCCCTCTTCTAACTGGCTGATTTATGTAACTGAGCAACCAAACAAAAATTCTGAGATGTATGTTCAGCTGTAACATCACAATTTACATTGTATATTGAATCAAGTAAATACGTAACTCATGCAATCAGGGAACAGAAGAAATAACATGATTTAGGTAACCAGCTATGACTATAAATTTATAAATAATCTAAAGAAAAAACTACGAAGAAAGATTTTTAAAATGCATTATTCACTGAAGAGTTCTGTAAGCAACTACTGAATAAATACTTTCCACATTCACAAGAAAAGAAAAATCCAAAATGTACCTAAGGAGTCACTATGACTTATTTGTTCAGATCTACCTACTCAGTTATTCTTCCCTCCTTTCCTCCCCCTTAAACTACACCTATATAAATGGAAATTCAAAGCCTATAGTTTCTAATGCACTGTCTTTGTGGATTAGTTAATTTTTAGGCAAGTTACAGGAGTATCTAATGCAAACATTTACATTTACTAAAAGGGGGGAAAAAGAAATATGAAGTTACCAAAATCATTATAGCCATTATTTGAACAGAACATTTCAACCCTGCTGAATGCTTGCATTCTCTCAGCTCTGTCCTTCTGGTATTGTTTCCAGCCCTTTTTTTCAAATACGTTCATACAGATACCATTGACCAGCACAACAGTCACTAAATGCATTTCTTCCCTGTGATTGCTTTGCATTGCCCCAGAATTTTGCACTTGCCAAATAAACTCCTGCTTTTCTCAACTTTTTTGTTACTGTGCAGGTTTTAGAAGTCTTAATCTCCAGAGAAATTCATTATGGTAAAGAATGAGAAAAGAAAGGAGGAAACACAGTTTAAGTGAGCTTGTGTCTTCTGCTTAAGCTCCAAGAGAGATACTCAAACGTTGGAAGTGCAATCTCTAGATAAAGATAAAAGCTCCCGTGCTGTCTCTGTAAACCAGAACACAACTGGCACTTAGCGAGTTGTCCTGTCTGCTGACAAGAACAGCATGGATGAATCTAGCCAGTCCACTTGCACTTCTCTTTCTGAAACCAGTAATAAAGTTTGAGAGGGGTTATTTTTAAAGCAGATCTTAGAGTGTTTCAGCTCACTACTGTCAGCTTCATATCTCAAATGCAATTTGATTTATAATTACATTTTAAAAACTAGCATTAAAATAACATTAGAGGGGTCATAATCTGAACTTTTTAATAGTTAGGCACGTAGCATACATTTAGAAATGGAACTCCAACAGGATTCATCTGGAACATATTCTGACTGGAATTCCTTCCTTCAACCATTTCAGTACTCTGCTGGAGCTGGTGTGCCAAGAGGCCATGGTGGAGCCCTGTATTTCAGCATTGCTTCAAATGTAAACACACTAAAATACACTGCTGAACATTTGCTAGCCAAAGTCTTTTCTTGCATTATAGTCAGGCCCATGTTTGTAAACACCAGCGGGTGAGAAAGTGCTGGAGAATCTGGAATAAGGCCTCTGCACTGAAAAGACACATTACATCCCTTGAAAAATCCAGTTGGCTCCATTGCTTCTCTAACCTTGATGCAACTTTAACTTTCTTGGCCTCTGTGGCACAGCAGGATTTGAGGGCATTGACCAATTTGAGTAGTTCTTAGAGGTCAAGTTCTGCCCATGCCAGCCAAAACGTGTGCAGTGAAAACCCAGCATTTCCAACAACTGCTCCTACCTGTCCTCCCAGCTGTGCTAAGAACTCACCTGGGGATTCAGGGAACCCTGTGCCTGCACCTCCTGAACACAAGATGGGCTTCAGAGGGGCCACAGGCTCCTTGCAAATTTTGCCTTGTTCTCCAAGTCCAACATTCTGATAAGAAAACTTTCCAACCTAATCAGTTCTGCACTGGTACCTAACTACAACTTCAGAGGCAAAAGGCAGACAAGGAATTCAGTTTCTGAACACTAGTGCTGAAGTAAATGAGCTAGTAAAAAAAAAAAAAAGCCTGTGCCTTAAAACCAAGTTTGAAATTTTATAGGCTTTTACTCCATAATTTGTACTTGAGCCTTCTGTTATTTTTAAACAAATCTAATTTCTTACAGCTGTGAAATTTACATTTTAAGAGTGTCTAGTGGCCATGTGCATTAATTACTTTATTGTAATATTTTAATGAGTTTGGGGTTCAACTCTGGAAGAATCCTTCTGAATCCCTGCTTCCCCACAGAATTACACTAGAACCTGATTCAATCACAACTTCACACACCCCAACCCAAACCCTGATGGACTTGCACAATATTTTGAGTTGTCTTATGAAATCACTGAACTTGAAAACTGGTTCCAGATTTTAGGCCTTCTCACCAAACTAGCACTTCCCTGGTTCAGGAGCAGAGCTAGGCTTTGAGGAAGTTTGTGCTTAGAGCCAAACCTGCTGGCTGAGCCTCATCGCAGTGAAAAGAGGTAGCAAAATGCAAAATTCAGCTGTGACAGCTAACATTTGGGCCAATCTTTTACAAAATGACACACAATGATGCAAATGGTTCCATCTCAGCATATAGGATATAAAAACATATAGGGCTAAAAGATTAGCCTCCCCAAGGAGTATCTAATTTCTCCTGGGCAGATTGAAATGCACAACTGGAAGATTTCCACCTCTGCAAAAAAACTGAAAAGTATGGCAATATCCATACTTCTGCCTCTGTATTCCCTTTATGGATTTTGTGTTGTTTGTGTCGTACTAAATTATTTCTTCTTCATCTATGAGTGTGCATAAGCAGTGGTGGGAGATAAGTAAAATGAACTTGTTTTTTCAGGCAGTTTTCCATAAGGATTTAGTGCCTGTCCTTGCACTGCTGCAGGTGCAAGTGCTCTTCTTGGGACTGAGTCAGAAACCTGCAGACCATCAAGGATCTCTACAGTTTGAACTGAAGAGATAAACCTTCTTACAGAATCCACTGCACTTTAATTCTCTATGAATAAGCTAAAGATGCAAATCCATAATGCAGTGAGCAATGGGTTCAAGTACAAATACAGATAAATGCAGGGAAAGTGGGACTGTCTGTGTTTAGTTGACTGTGATAACAGTAAGAAGTTCATCAGCTGTCAAGTGCCACCACACATGCTGCACCCACAGAGTCATGCTTGGAAATCTGACCATTTTTGTCCCCAACTCTCACCTCTCTTGGCTAGGGCAAATGCAGAATTGCAACTTCAGTGAACTACACAGCTTTTAAAAAAGCATGTTTTTAAACCACTTACAATAAGAGCAACAGTTATTATTCAGTACATGCTTTTTATCAGATTGAAGATAAACTTTATTATAACTGGTGGAGATGGTATCAATGATTTGTGGTCTATGTGAATTCTGTAATGAGAAATGGTAATCTGTCTTGGGGCAAACAATATTGTTCTGTTTACTATGCAATTAGCAATATTAAGTCAAGATTCTATAACTGATAGCTGAAAACAGGGGTGGTAGGAAGAAACTGGAAGCACTGGGAGCTGTCACAGGACAATTATCTGAGGTCTATAAATTATTTACGGTACTTTAGCCTGACATTCCTTCTCATCCTCCAAAAATCTTCCTCAGTGCTCCAGAGATGTTCACTGTAAAAGTATCGAGACTGTCAGCAGTTTGGGGCAAAGCCAGCATATCTCCTTGTTGTGAATACTGAACATAGCGCAGGAACTTCATTTTCAGAAAAGCAGCAAAAAGATAACAAAAAATCTCTCCAAAAAAAAGTTTTACTTTGCAATAATGAACCAACAAGCATGACAAAAAGGGGTGAAACCTAACCTCTGGTTCCTGGCATATTTGGTGTGAAATAGACTATTCCCCCTGCATTTAAACTCTTTTTAATTTATAGACCGAGTCCCACACCTTTGTGTGACCAAAACCCTGCACACTTCTTGTTTACTCTTAGATCAGCCTTAAGCTACCACCATATGGAGCTGGGAACACCACAGACAGAGCAGAAACAGTCCTTGACTAATGGTCAGAGTAAATTGTATTGGGAGTCAAGTGGGGCCACTCTCAAGTGGCTGGTTAAGAAAAGGCCTGACCTATAATGGAGCTTCTGTGTAAAACAATATATTTTTTACTTTATATTGTAAACGACAGAACCATAAGTATGATCAGCCACAGAAATTTCACAGTCTTTTTCTAGTCTGTTCTTTAGCTATACACATGCAGTCCAGCCCTTTTGGCTCTGATTCTGCAGAATTTTGAGATTACCTCAACAGGAACTCAGACAGAGCTACAGCCAGAGCTTTCATAGCAAACAAGCAAGACCTATAAAGTGCTAGGGTCTGCCTTGCTAAACTGATCTTCAAAAAAAAAAAAAAATCAAATTATCACATTCCTAAAGTAGCCGATTCCATTTGTAGCTCTCTGGAAATGTGATGCTCCACAGAGGGCTCCATTGCACCCAGCAGGCAAAAGCCACATTTAAGGCAGCATGACGCACCAGCGCTCAGGCAACCGGGGTGCCACAAGGAAGTGACTGCTTCTGGCAGCCTCACAGCCCCTCTCCTGCACCTCTTTTCCCTAAGGATCGGTGCCTTAAATTTCCATATACCACTGAATAACATCTGGCTGATCCAGAAGATTAGCAGCTTATTCCACCTTTGTTCTCTGCCTTCTTTTAGGATGAGCAATCAATGGCACCACAGCAGGCAGAACCCTGCAGCACAAAAGCTAACAAAATTGTAGAACGTTTTAAGGAATGACGTAAAACCTAACAGAGCGTTATGGAAGGGTATTCCCACACAGAGTGTCTGTAGAAATTCCAGTGCTACATGGAAGGGCTCTCAAATTCACTTGACTTTCCTCAACAGTGCAAGGCAAAAACAGCATCAAATGACTGCAAGAGCAGCCTCTTTAAAACTGATAAAAGTACAAACAGTTTTAATGAAGCATGCAGTAAATTTGAGGGTTTCCTTTGCACATGATAACACTGAATCAGAGTTTCACAGCAATAAAACAAACACATACTGTAAAAATGAATGTGAGGAAAAAAAATGATAGGAGTATAAAACTTCATGTTCCTCTACATAACATGCCAGTGATTGGTGGAAATTATGCACAAATTTCTACTTTTTAAAAATCTCCTGTTTTGAGGGGAAAACACTCAATAATTGGTATTTAAGGGCTTAATTTCTTTTTCTGAGGAGGTCCTGGTGAGGTCATTGTTCATTGCTACTGTTCAAAATTTACTCCCAGATTAAGAACTTCTCCTACACTAATAAACAGGTATAATAATTTTCTCCAGAACGCATTTTTTTCAGTAATTAGCCTACTTAAATGTTTTAATGGAACTACTGACATACAATAGCACAAAAGTTCCTCTGACCACAACATAAAGTGAGAGATGAGATTTCTAAAAACTTTTGTATGAAGGTGCTCTAGGATTTACAAAAACAGACAGCTCTAAAACTATCCTTAAAGGTCATAAATTAGGTACTCTTTTAAATGTAATTCAATCATTCACTGTTACAGGAGCTTGATTCTATTAGTTGTCCTATGCATTTTACAAAACAGAACTCTATTAACATTATTCACTTATAGCTTCCCTCTATAAGTGGATATTCCGCTCAACAGGCTTTAAATAGATTTTTTTTTTCCCCCTGAAATTGCTATTAAGCATACTTTTACTCAAAGGGCAAAGAAGGCATAGGATTATGCTTGTACTTCAGCAAAGGATACATTTTCAGCAATCAGAACCACATTCCTATGAAGTAAAAATACTCTATATAAGCCGATTGCTTCTATCCCTCCTAACCTTGCTCAATAAGGACTCTATTCTGATCTTTTGAGTTACACACAAGTTTTCCAATTTGGCTGAATAAAGGTATCTTGTTGGGCAGCTTCATGAGCATATTCTGCGTCTTGAATTCTGACCTTGGCATGTTCAAGGTGGATCTCAATTGTAAGATGTTGCTCAGAGGAGAAAAAAAAAATACTTTAATTTTTAAAAAAAAATCAGGATTTTTTTTACTTTCTTCAGTTAAAGAAAACATTATACAAGTCCTGCTTTTACATACCTGTCTTTGGAGAAACACTAAAATAATAAATCTTGATAAAGTGACCATAATACATACATAGCCACAGGATTTTTGGAGCAATTTGCCTAACCCATAGCTACATTTCAGCCACAGAAACATCTACTGTAGATCATGCACCTCTGATTTCATGTTGATTTTACTGTGAGTGGTTGCATGCCCTCACCTCTCACAGTTTAGATGACTCTATTCTGCACATGCAGAGGAGCATTGTGCTGGGCCAAACCACAGATCCCACAGGCAGTCTCAGAGGATTTTAGCCACCCTGCGATGTCGAGCCACATGCTGCAATAATCTGACACACAAACAGACTCTGACCCGTTGAGGTGCTGGAGTTGCAACAGCACATTCTGTACATAAAATATGCATATGCTGAGAGCCAAATCCTCTTTCAGCTGGTTACCATACTCTGTGTTCATGTCTTACTGCTTAAAGCAGGACACATAGCAGAAATCCTACAGTGTTGTTCTTCTCATTGGCCATGCCAATCCCAGATAAGTCAGGGCAGATACTCTTTTCTCAGAGGAAAGGGTTGAATTTCATCTGACCACTGAGCTTCAGCTTGCACTTGAGGTTCTAATTCTCTTCTGGTCTTAGCCCATTTCTGTCTTGCTCTGGCACACACTGCCCTAGTAAGTACATTTATTACCTCAGTAATCCCTCTGAGGGCTGTCTTACTTTCACTTTATATCTGGACTCACATAAGCATCTCCCCATTTTACAAGGAAACATTTACTAGCCTCTAATAGGAGCTTCCTGTTCCATCCTGCTGAATCCCACTGTCTCTCACTCCTCAAAAGCAGGCTAACAAGTCGCACACCTCCAGGCAGCTCTCACTCGCGGTGTTTGAGCGCTGGCTCAGACACAGAAAGGACACATGGAGGGGCATGAGCAGGCATTCCAGGTTATCTTCTGGCCTGTTTGCAGACCTTTACTCAGCAGGCCACGCACAGAGTCATTATGGGGCCCTTACATGGTGGTACCACTCGCCAGATACCTGTGGCACTGGGTGACGTGGCAATTTCTAGGGTGCCCCATTCATGCTCCTTGTTCATGCCCTTGGGACCGGGGCAGAAAAGAACTGTGAAAGTCTCCTTCACCCAAGGATTCCTCAACTATGAGGTTGATCTTATTACTTTGGGACACTTGAACAGTAGAGGGTAAGCCTATTACATCACAAAACCAGGGATTTCTACTGTAATTCTTCCAGTTCACAGCTACTTAGCTTACTTGAGAGCTGCTCATGGGGTTTTTTTCCAGGTAGTTGTGGATCATCACTGCATATTCCAGGTCCACCCTGCAAAACTCCTCAGTGTAGCAACTATTTGCTAAACCTTGTCCTGTCCAAAAACTGTCCAGCATCCCACAGTGTTACACAGGAACATGGCCACAATCCCCCTCCAACCACAGCACAGACATATCATCAGAAGAGGTAAAATTATAATTGCTAGAAAATAAAGTTGCATGGATTTGCCCCAGCTGTAGGTCCAGACCCACCCTAGGGACAAGAAAAAGATTTCAGTGCACAGTCTATTTTGCTAGAAACCATGTGAAGTCTCTCATCCACATCAGCCTATTTTTTACTTCTGTGGAAGCAGATAACATTCGTATTCAGCTGCTCACTTATAAATAAAAAACATTTTTACATGGGTGGATTGGAGTGGCCTTTTTTCCCCCCCCTCTTTCGGTTCCCATTATTTTATATATTACACACATGTTCTGTCAGCGAAGCTCACTTTGTTATCTGAAACATCTGTGGTACCCTGCTGTGGAGAAGGCCAACACTGCTGCTGCTGTTGCTGCCTGTCTTTATTAGCCACTGATTTGCTGATGTCGTCCTCCGACGGCTCCGGCTGGCCTCCGCAGCGCCGGGGCTGCACGGCACAACTGTGGGATTCTGCGACCTGCCAGAGGGGTCCTGCGGGTTCACAGTATGGCAGCTCCCACCTATAGGAAGGTATGAAACCAAGGTTTCATGTAGGAGTTCATGCAAGCACTGGTGTTTGTATTTCTAAGGAAATCTGTGTGAATCTATCTGCGATGCCATTGCGAGACAGCACATCCTCATCAGAATGAAAGGAACTCCCACCTGAGGCTCTCAGGAGGCCTCGCTGCTGAGCACCCATAACATTTTCACTTTCTTTTGGCCAAGTGAAAAGTTACCTGTATTGATCTCCTTTAGCCTTATTTTCAAGTGCATTTCACAGTTGTAGTCCTGACACACTGCCCAGGCCCAGAAAACTCCCCGGGATCTCTGTTGCTGCAAAAATTATTTCCTAAGGTGCGTAAGAAGTATGGATTTCCTATGAAGTCATGACAAGTTTTTAAAAGCCCAACTCACAGATGAATAGTATGTAAATGTTTCTGAAATAACATATTTATAGATAAGATATTCAGGTCACCTGATAGGAAATGAAGCTATTTCTATGTATTTTATACATGTACTTTCAGCAAGCAATAGCAGTTCAGTAAAAATCAGCTTAACCATTTTCCCCCTGAAAAATCAAAACCCTCTTATCTTCATATGGATTTCTTATGCAACAGATGAGGCAAATATACATTCCATAGAAGAATCTGAGAGATGATTCTTAAACCACAAAACTTAACAAGAACATTTAGGGGGAGATGCGAAAACGACTCATGAAAGCACTCGCATGGACCAGATTTCCAGCTGATGGCTTTCCTTCTATGGGTCTACTGTTTTAAGAAACTGCTCTCTAACACAAAGATAAGACAGTAAGAAGTTAAAGGCACTTCCTTTCCTTTTTTAAAAAGCATATTTATTGATGACATAAAAGCCTGAGCTGAGTTCTGACTCCCATAGGTACACTCAAACTGGCTTTCTTGTAGATTTTCCAGATCTCTCAAGGACTGAGAGCCTGATACAGAGAATAATTATGGTATGGAAGCATCATGTGACGGCTATCACAGATCTTTTACATGCAAGTCAGTGCACATATGTGGCCAATTCAAGATTCCAGATTGAAGGCTGATGTGAGGTAATTATAAATGAAAATAAAACACAGCTTTTGAAAAAACACCCTTTTTTCTTTATAAAGTAATTGATCACCTAACCCCAGTAGGAAGGTTCAAAAGTTACTATATAACAAAGTGCTAGTAGCAAGCAGCTTGCCATATCTTTCAGGATCAAGACCATGATGACAAGAATAGAGAATCAAGAAAATAAGTGCCACAAAGACATCTCTCCCCTCCTCAACCCCCTTTGCCTTGGAGCATTACTTACTTTCAAATTTGCTTTGTTTATATTACATGGCTTTAGTGCCCCCCAAAACAGCTAAACTCTGGGCAGAAACAGGAAGGTTATTTCCATATTTAAAATCTGGACCTCATTTCCTATTCCCTGAAAATAACTGAGATGTGATAGCACTGGTCTCCAAAATAATTTTCAGATTCCCCACTAACAACTTGGCGTACAGTAGAACAAGCTTCAGAACTGCTCCCCAGTCAGTTCATCATGTTTCACCAGACCAGGAACTAATCGCAGAGTCACAGGTTGTTCCCCCTGCTACAAGTATATCCTCAGAGGGAAAAACGGGGTGGGAGACTGTTGCTACTGCTGCCACTTGCCGAGGGACTGTCTAAAGAATGTATTTCAAATCCTCCGGAGGCCAGTGAAGTCACAGATGTTTTCACTACCAGAGCAGTACAAAGTACCTGAGCAGCAGCAAGAATCTGATCTTAAACTTACAAGATAGGTCTTATTTGGAGGAAAGTGAAGGGAAGGAATAAAATTAATGTATATGCATAAACAAGTCCAAAACTTGGAAGATGAACTGAAAAGTCAATTATCTTTATACATTTTAAAACTGCAAACACCTTCAAGCAGGACAGTTTTCGATCTGTCCAGATCCTTCTGCAGGACATATGTACAAGACAGAAAAAGGCTTCACATAAAGAAATATGCTAACTTGAAGTGAAGGTATTTATGGTTGTGGGGAAAAGAAAAAAATTAGTGCAGTGCTGTGTTGGAATGATAGTAATTTCTCTTTTACCCTTTCTGTATGTCACTGTCTATTGTTACACAGTTTTTAACATTCATCTGAATATTTCATCCATGCAAAAATTCATCCCAGCATCTTTTTTCTGAATAATGTTTGGCGGTCATTGCTTCACAACTGCAAACAATCCTTTATTGCCATTGAGTGCTACAGTCAGGCTTGTTTCATGCTGGAGGTTAGAATCTGATCCTAAGTCCATTAAATCACAGAGTCTTTTTAAAGTTTAATCTTGAGAGGATTTGAGTTATAAACAAAGGACACTATACATGGGGAAAGAAACAACAGAAAACTATGAACTTATGACATTAATGCAACCTCAAGCTCAAATTTTGTGTGTGATTTAGCAAGAAAATTCTGAGTTGTCAGCAGCAGCGCATACGCCCTGGCATGTGGGCAAAGCTAAACTGAGCATTGATGCTCACATCCAAAACACACATATGGATCCCATTTTACTATAGACGTGATTCTTCATGTGCAAAACATGTGTCTTACTGGTTTTCTTTGGCTTTTTAAGATGTGTTTCTTTTTCTCTGGTGGAGGCAGGGAGCAGAGAAGTAAATAAATAATTTTTGTGGTCCTTGAATATGCATTATCTATGAACAGAACAGCCTGGGATTCCAGGGCAGGTAAAAAGCCTGGACTTCAGCTAAAAGTATCAATTTCAGCAACCAACCAAGTGCTGACAGAGAGAAACTTAGTCCACTCTACAGCTTCTGCAACATGCTAATCTATCCCACTCTGTAATTGCTAGATAGGAAAGGGAAAAAGGGCTCCAGATGCTAATAACTTGGAAGTGGTAATTAGAGGAGTCCGTATTACTGCTGCGAGACTCCCATCTTCCCTTGATTACTGGAAAGAAAATTTTGTCCAGTGGGTCTCCTTCTCACTTCTAAAACAAGCAGCACTTCTGTGTTCCTAAGCTCCATCTCCATCTCACTAAACACATCAACAGGAACTTGATTGGGCCTGAAAAACTTTTTCTACCTTCTTTAACATTGGAGAATGCTCTATTTCCCATTGAAAATGTAGGGGAAATATCCACAAGGTTATAAGGTGACCTAACAGGGAAGTACCAAAAACCCCCACTTTTAGCTATATAAGATGAAAACTGCCTTCTGCAGCCTCAGCCCGAGTGTGACAGAGAACAAGAGAGTCTGCTTCCCTTGCTTTAGAGGGTAACAAATATCTTTAAAGGCTCCTTGAGCGTTTATAATCTCTGGGATCACAGAGACAAAGTAAGTCTGGAAAGGGTCTGAACATCGCATGAGAAAGTAAAAGGAAAAATACACTTATCACAAAGAGGGAATGCATTTGTATTATTATATTGAAGTAGCACAAGGCTACAATGACAGGCTATAAATTTTTCTCTTGGATTGTAACCAATATTTTCCATTTCAAGTAACAACAGTGTAAGAAAGAGTGACTCAGAATTAATAGGAATTACAGATATAAATTGGTAGGTACTTAGGTGAAAAAGAACCTCAAATTCAGCTGTTGTTAAAGGAGAAAAGGTTAACTAGCCCTCCGAGCAACCCTTGGACCCATTTATACTGCTGACAAAGTGACCAAAAAGGCATGCTTAGATTTTACCTGAATGATGCCCATCTTTACAGTTTTCAGATTCATAGCCCATAATGTTACGGTAAATTTTTGGCAGTGAAAATCATCTGATTTTTATGCCTGAAATTTAACATTAAACATAACACTAAACGTAATCTACAATACCAAATAATAATAGCAGTGATAGTAACTATGTGGTCCTGCAGTGATGAGAATTAAGTTATAGAAATTTCTCAGTTCTACTTTTTCTGATTTGATATGTCATTTCATTAAACAACCATGAATTATTGAATATTAATAATTTTAAATAAGTGATGTGCCTTAAGATATACACTTACAGACTATAAGTATTTTTCTTAACCATTTTGTTGCTGTAACTGGCTATTGAAACACTGGCTGCTTAAAAGAAAAAAAAAAATCAACCAACCAACCAAGCAAACTAGGACTGAGCTGCAAGGAGCCTGTTAGCCAAAGCCAACGTACATCAGCAAAGGTGGGTCTACAAGATGAACAATCTGTCCTCTGTTTTAAGACTCAGTCCTACATTTGATTTGATACATGTAAATCCACATGATTTTCTAACAGGTCCATCAAAGCTTGAGAGAGAAGTCCTAAAACTGAAACTAAATCTGACAAGTCCTCTGTGTTCCCCCCCATGCAGACTTTTAAAAAGAGAAGGACTGAGAATATTGTAAAAAATAAAATCAGTGCGAAGTGGTTTAGCACAGGTGTTGCTGTTACTGTGCTCTGTTTGGAAAGCCCACACATTCAGCACACCTTCAATTCACACACCCAGCTGCGTGAGGTGGTGGGCTATTGTTAGTTTACAGGTTTGCAATAAAAGCATGAAGTAATATTGGCAAGCTCACAAGCTTATATTTTTTTTCCTTATGACGTCTCCCTGCATCTATTTATCTAGTTCTCCTTGCTTTGTTTCTGCTTTTATATTCAGCATATTCAAAAAAGGGTCAGAAGAGGTTTTAAAGATGTAATGCCACACTCAAGCCTTTTGAACACTAAGAGAAAACCTCAAAAGGTTCACGCATAAAGGAACAAAGATAGAAGGATAGCTTTGAACCTGAGGGGCTCTCTCACTGCAAGCAAGTGCATTGCCAGCATGTCACAGGTGTACACCACATGAGCAAGTGAAAAAATAAAATGCCTTTGTGAAGGGGTGTGATGCTGACGGGTCCGAGTCCAGAATGCATTAATCCCAGGGTGAACGCGTGCATCTGTCAGGTATTTATGTAGCTCCTACTAGTAGTTTGTACACCTATCTGAGCAGGTGAACATCAACAGCTTTGAAACCATACGTTAAAGGGAGGTTGGGAGAGGGTAGGGGAAGGCCACCAGGCAGTCTGTGTCTGACAGGGAGGGCAGGAACCCACTGCCTGAACATGGCCCTGGGTAGTCAGCACTGGGGCCGTGGTCAGGCTCCTGCTGGCTGAGCTGTGGGACACCGGGGCAAACAACTGAGTCTTCCTCTCAATTTCCCCATCCTTGAATGAGATACTAAATGTGACCACACAACGACAATTTTCTTTCATGTCTAATTTATCTCTCTTTCTTTTCTTTCTATCTTGGGGGGGGGGGGTGGAGAAGTAGATTTTTTTTATGGATTTGAAAGGTTTGTTTTGTACAGTAGCATGAAAATAATTTTTAGATGTTGACTTTAGTTTGTTGGAAGAAGACAGAGTGAAGATGTCCGTCTCCTGGTGGTTACAGGAACACACTACAGCAGAGGAGAGCCAAGTCTCATTCCTTTGTCTGGTTCAGAAATTGTTTTATTCTTGTTTTTATATATAAATTCTGAGACACTCAGGCTTGGGAATGACATGCATCAGAACCCAGGTCAGCCCAGTACCCAGGATAGTCTCCTGACCACCAGACTGCACTCCTGGTAAGTACATATAAGCACAGTTGAATCCAACATGTTTTCAGGAAGAAAAAAAATCAGATTTAAGAAAAACAATGCACTTTTGAAAAGTGACATTTTGTCTATAATGTTTAGTTTTCTCTACTAAATAGCCTCAGCAAGGAACAGTGAGAATTCATTCATCTTTGAATGAATTTATAAAACATGCTGAGAGGTCTCTGGCTGAAATGTGTGATTTTTTTATATGGTTAGCACTGACTACTAGAATACAAAAATTGTCAGTTTATACGCCCCTTTAACCTAGACCACTCAGTTACTCCTACCATACATGACTTTTAAGAAATGAAAGGAAAACTGTTTTGATAATAAATGTGAAGCTTCTAAAGGAGGTTTGCTAGGAAAAATTTCCTTCAAATTAAAATATTCTGTAAAACAGAGAAAACAAATCTCTCAAATCCCCTCCACTTCAAACAGCCTAGCAACTACCTTGAACCCTCCATGGTTCAAGTTTCTCTCAAAGGGAAGGGAATCAAAAACTCCTCTAGGACCCTATTGCTAGAGAAGTAATTCCACCTTTGAAAATCTTGGTGCAACAAAGTGAATCCTTCAAGAGTTGCAATTTCATTTTGTCCTCAATGGTCCATAGACACACACAGTGCTGGAGAAATGTGCCTTCCTCACTCTTCTGAAGTGTTACAGCTTCACTGAAAACGTTGCAGGGAGGACCCACACACAGGGCATGGGGCTTGTAGCTCAGCATTGCCCAAACTCTGCTCCCAAACATTCCTGGTCCACAGTAAACCCCATGAATTTCAACAGCTCCACTGACACTGTTGCTAAGTGCTTCTGAAAATATCTAATCACACCTTCCCATCCTCCTGTACATCTACCTTTCACAATATCAGAACACGCACTCTGCAGTGTTCAATTTATTTCCCACATACTTCCCTTCCCAAGATGTTTTTCATACCACCTCCTTCTTTGTGTAGTTAACTTGTTCCAGTCCTTGGAAATGAAACACTCACCCCTGCTTTTGCCCCAGCCCTCAACAACCTCTTGTAAGGGTCCTCTTGCAGCTCACCCCCCTACAGAGTGGGGGAAGACACACCATAATTGCTCTGTGCTTGGCACCTGAGAGGGAATAATCACACTTTTTTTTATCGCTCTGCTTTGTTTTAATGAAGCCCAGTTAATAAAGAGGGGTGTGAATAAAGCTGTGGTTTACCAGAGACCCACCACCCTTCTTGCTGGAGGCCCCTTGGAGTGCCCTCTACTCCAGCACCTGGTCTAGAGAGGGCAAATCCAGATCCAGTGTTGCTCCATGGAAAGGACAACATCACAAATGATATCTCCACTGTGTATTAAAAAATATTAATTGAGATTTTTAATCTGAGGAGTTGTCCATTGCATGGCATCTGTAAAATATGCCCCAAACATTCTCAGGACTACGGCTCAAAGAGCTTGATTAAAATTGAGTAAAATAAGTCTCTCATCCTTCTGTTTAAAAAATGAGAATTCATTTATTCAGTTTAATTCAAAGATTTATATATGATTAAAATTACTATAAGATGTCTAGGTTTTCTGCAATAAACTGCAATGGCCATCAAAATATTGATAGTCATTGGTAAATTACTTCTGGTGTTTAATCAATGTTATTTTTTTATCATCCAATTTTTTCTTCAAGTCAGCTTCTAACACTAAACTACATTTCATCAAGGTTGGTAAAATGTTTAGAAAGGAACAGATGTCAGAATATGGGGATTGCCAATAACACTGATGGAAGCCAGTAATTTCTTTCCTGTCCAAAGGCAAAAGAATGAAGAATAATCTAGACTGTATACAATAATACAAGATTTACTACAACATTAATGGCTATAAAAAGTAAAAGTATACAAAAGCTATCTCCATTTTTTCAAGCCATCACTAAGGGCAGTGTTTTTCAATTTGAGACAATTTTTACAGGAAAATGAAAGGTCTATGTATTCTTAAACCTTTAAATATCCATAAAATACAGATGAAGACACAGCCTAGTGTTGGTTGCTTCCAAATATACTTGTATATTAGTCTATTGTGCAAGTTAATAATTTTGCCAAATCTCAAAAAATGTGGATGCAATCTTTCCTTTAAGAAAGCGGCTCAGCTTGTTATTTACAGATTGTAACATTTACATAAGAGTTTGGTTTAACAAGAGATATAAATATAGATAAAACCCTTAGGACTTCATTCTTTAAACTGCCCTCTAAAAATCTGCCCTACAATTTGCACACTGAATTTTGTGCAGACTATTCTTGGAAGTCTTTTGTGAATTAGGGAGAACTGACTCGAAACAGGGGCTGGTTAATCACAATTTTGCAAATTGTACGTAGCAATCATCCCCACATTGTGAAATTCAGATCTATAAAATGCTGATGTTTTAAAGCTGAAAAATAAATAAGCTAAGCAGGAATACTTTGCTAAGAAAAAAAAGAAGAAAGAGAAGACCCTTTGCAAAGAAGTCCCTAAAAAAATTAATAATTAGAATAAGAGAAGTGGCATCATAAATAAAGTGCATCTCCATTCCAGATCTCAACTGTAACCACCCTGGAAAAAATGTTACCAGCTGACTGTTCCTGCCCCAGTCTCATGTCAACACTCACCTGAATATACCAGACAAACTCCTGCACTTCCAAGAATAAACCTGTGGGAGGTTACTATTTTAGAGGGCTCCTGTATATTCATCTACCACCTGGACAAGCCCCTCCGTGGAGAAAGGGCTGGTGAAACTTGGCCCTTCCACGTGTCCGTCGCTGTGCGTCTGTGCCCCCAGACAGAGCTGCTCGGATCACACACCAGGACTGTCACTCGAGCATCAACTGCAGCCACATGGACACACCACGTTTTGATGCATGTTGAATGCAAGCACTTGACAATAATAGCTGGCAACTAAACAGTTTGAGGTAGAAGGAGCAGAATTTATGTGGAAAAGACGATGCCTCAAAGACGACTCTTTTGTTCTGCTTTAAGCTGCAGCTAATGTAACTTCAGCAGCAGCTGACTCAAAATTCTTCTTTTCTACACAGGTTTTGCAATTCCTAACATTTAGTATAAATGAAGGTCTCTTTCTATTTATTTTCCCTTATCTGTCACAGAAGGACCTTGACAAACTGCCTGTTTTGAGTGTACAAGGATATGCTGAAATTCATGCAAAATATTTTCTCTTACCAATATCATTATAAAGAGAAGAACTTTCCATTGTGGTTCAGCAGTGTGTGTCAGTCACCTTCCTGCCATTCCAAGCCCCTTCACTATGGACACAAGTCACAAACAGTGGAAACTCTGTTTTCCTGATGTTGATCCTCCCTAAAGGTCAGGTTTCTTACCTCAAACATTCCAGCAGTTGCTTAGACTGCAGTTCAGGAATTTTGTGTAACATTGCCTCTAGAAAGCAAATATTTATGTTAGTAAATACCATTAAAGTATTACTGTTATACAGGTATTCTCATTAGCAAACTGCTAAATAGGAGGAAGATAATTTTAAACCAAATTGATAGAAACTTATTATAACTGTGTATTAAACAAACTTAACCATCTTACTTGACTGTGCTAAGTGTTTTGTCAAACATGAAGTCCAGCTATTAACTATTTTTATGGGAATTAATGTTTTTAAAATTACTACAAATTCAGAATTCATGCCTTTGCTACAGAGAGTAGGCAGATGCAGAAAGCCCTGCAATGAACAGAACAAATCAGCATTACCAGGATTTCATAAAAGTAGTGGTCAGGAGAAAAATAAAAAGGAAAACAAAGGACCCACAGGAACCTTATAGGGGGATGAAATAAGGAAATTCCTCTTGAATGGGAAAGGCTTACATTCATGCTTGGCTCTGAAAAGGTAGATCAGGGATTTAGCTTCACACAAGATAAGTGAATATCCTGAGCATCAGGCTCAGTTATTCTGGTGGAGCACATTCACTCACCCACTCCTGCTGGAGTTCCCCCTTTTGTTGTTCTTTCCCCTTTTTTAATTGAAGAAAGCATTTAACCTACAACTTCATCATTGCGTATGAATGTCAAAAGGAGAAGAGTTCAGGAATCTCAAAGTATATATTATTTATTCAAAAAGAACAGCTTGAGCAATTTTAGCCAATAAAATAAAACTTTTTAATATCTGGAATTTTTAAAGGATGAAAAGAAGCCTCTCTCATTTTAGTTCCATCCCACTGCTCAGATTGGAATCAAG
The DNA here is from genome assembly GCF_017639235.1 of Corvus kubaryi. Classification (NCBI taxonomy): domain Eukaryota; kingdom Metazoa; phylum Chordata; class Aves; order Passeriformes; family Corvidae; genus Corvus; species Corvus kubaryi. The sequence goes on along the minus strand of NW_024581093.1, from coordinate 13,699,068 downwards.
ATCTACAGAGGAAGAGCTGAGCTGCTCACTTTCTCTGCTTCTCACTTTGGAGGCCAAGACTACAGCAGGAAAAGCTCCTATATTACTAATTAATGGAAAATTAACGTATTTTTAAGGCCCTAAAAGATGGTGCCTCTTGTGATAAGGGAACATGGGACACTCAAAGCAGTGAAGGGGTGGTAAGTGGGAAGGAGCCTTTCAGGGACAGGATCTAGATTAAGAAAAGTTCCTATAAAAACTTTGGAAGATTCTTGTTTGCTATTTTGAAGACAACCTGCCAGTGAGTCCAGATGTACTCATCCAGACTTTCAAACACATTTCAATGTGCTCTGAGTTTAAATGTAAGATGGTAAATGAGCCATTCATCATACACAAAATCATCTTAAATATCACTTGAGCCATTTCACTTATTTGAGAAATGTTGGCAGCACTGAACTTGAAAATACTGTTTATTTCAGAGGTAAAATGCCCAAGACTGGATTTTTAAATTTAACATAATGAAGCCAAAAAAGTGATTTATTCCTTGTTTGTTACATCCAGTTATGCTGATAATTAGGCAAATGCTTTGCCTCTATGTTTTTGATAACTTCCCGAGTATTTCTACTGCAGCCCAGCTTTTATTCATGATCTGAGAGCATTGTATTTTCTATTTGTTATTGTGTTTTAGGGAAATATGTTTCAGAAACATAATTTTAGTATGGATTCAAAATTCAGAGCACTTTAAAAAAAAAATAATTATGTGTCTAAGAACCCACACAGGACTCCAGCACCACGTGATTCACAGTCCCAGTGCAATGGGGTTTTGAGCAGCAGCCAGCTCAGGTAGGGCACAGGGCAGGTACCCACACAGAGAAGCCCAGCAGTGTTTGATTCTGTGTGTTGACCCAGACATTAGGATGTTTACTGTCTGCATCCGACTCCTTCCCTTCCTGAAAAGCTCTGCAATACCAAACCAGCTCACAACATGTCAGCCTTCTGATGGATACATCAAGCTCTGTCTCTTAGCATTTCTCTACTGCTTGGGAAGCTTTGACCTCATGGCTCTAACAAATCACACCAACTGCCTGGACAGCACAAGCAGACATTCCTTGCACGAGTCCAGAGGCTTTCAGGGCAACATGAGGCCTCTGCTTGAGAAAACTGTAGGCAGTTGCTTAGGAGCAGAGTATAATGTTGCTTTACAGTTCACTATAATTTTATTTTTATTACTACTACTACTTAACAGAAGTACTTTGGAATTACTAAAGTTGTCTGCTCAAAGCAAAACTCTTGCCAGATGCTGCTGCTCACAGTCCAATCCAAGAACAGCAGAACTCCCTGATGCTGCCTCTGAAGGGATACAGACCTTGATTCCATGAGCCAGAGAGACTCAAGAGATGCTACTAACTAAAAACAAAATACTCAAATCCTAAAAAAAAAAAAAAAAAAAAAAAAATTAATCTACAAATCAGCATCAGTGTATTTTAAATTATCCCATAACTCCCATAAGCAAAAAAGCTTCAAAATGTGTCTCTTTGGAAAGAGCTTTAGGTATTTTTTTGGCTACATCCACATAGGCAAGAGATTCTACCCTTAAAGTTTTAGAACACTATAAGATGCAGAGGAATTAGCCTCATCCAGCCATTTAGAAAAGTTTAAGGAAAGTAACAATAACACCTTCTCTCAAAAACAATGACTATCACATAGCATGTGATCACGAGTTTCAAATTTTAAAAAGCTTTAATACTTTAAAATAATATACATTATATATATAATATAGACAATATAGGGAAGTGTAATGAGAGTAACCAAATCTGTTTTCTCCACTGTGCTTCTCATGGCCCAGTCTCTCTGGTGTCACTGCATTTGTACATTTGACGCCATCTCCTGCCTTGGACTAACATGGAGCTGCTCTACACCAGCTGCAGCTGTGCCTGCTAGCTTGGCTCATTTGAAGCTTGTTTTGAATAACTTCCCCTGTTTACCAATATTTTTAAGAAGTTCAAATCTAAAATCGCTGCAGCTAGAAATATACAACACAAAATGTGGTCAGCATAAGAAAATCTGAACAGACACTCACAATTTACTTGGTTCCCTGTTAGGGGAATGAGAAAGATGCACGTTACTTCCATTATCTGTCCTTAAGTGTTTTTTGTCAAATTGTGACTCTGCCACCATTCTTCGGTGACAGACATTAGGTATGACATTTTTTGACACAATGTCAATAGTGACATCGGTAATATTTGACACAAGGCACATTGGGGTTATTTGACACAGACAATTGGATAGCTCAGGGCACTGGCGATCCAATGCATAAAGAGTTATACCTCCAAGTCACCAGTGAATATCTAGCCCAATGTTTTCTAGCTGCTACCAAATGATGGCTCCTCAGAGTCTTATACAGGAGGAGTTTGAGTATATTGAACAGATGTCCAGAAAACAAAATTCAACACAATAAATTACACTAATCTGTGCCCTATGTTGAAGCACCATGGAATGAATAGTCAGTGACAAAGCTATTCTTCTACTGCTATCTGTAATTCCTTTTAAAAATGGTTGAATCCCAAAGGAGACATGGGAGGATCAAATGAGTCAGAGAGCACTACAGCTCCAGTCTCCTGAATAAGATTTCTGTCTCAACAGCTTTCAGTCCCATGGCTTTCATTAACAGTTAAATACACTTAGGGGAAAATACAAATGTGAAATGTTACTTTCAATGATGTGTTTTCCAAATATTTCACAATTGGCTAATATACAGGACTCACAAATGCTGAGCAGAAAAATGAATTACATATATGATCACACTAGAATTTCCTAGAGTGCCACAGTCCTGATTAAACAAAGCACTATTACCTACATCCAGTACAGCACTCATTTAAGACCGGAGTCTTGCAATACCTATTATGCATCTGGCTGAGCTCCTGAATCCTGCATCCAGCCCTGAGGTCCATTACTCAAAACCTGGAAGCTCTGGATGTGAGCAGAAAGAGGTGCTAGTCCTGGGGACATGTGGACTACCTGGACTTACAAGGACAGTCACCCAGCATAA
>NW_024581093.1:13628540-13691040 GCF_017639235.1 Corvus kubaryi | reverse complement strand
CTGCAACTGTTACTCTGATTTCTCCTGGTCCCAGGGCTGACTGCAAGTGAGGAAGCAGGAGCACAGTCCCACTTGGCTATTTCAGACGCTCTCAGAGTACATTTCCCACACCACTCTTACTGCCCAGAGGGCCCCACTGGAACAAAGAGGGCTTGCTGCACACCACAGAAACCTGGGAGACTATGTGAAGATCTGAACTGCTCAGAAAAACCATTTGAAATATTTCAATTAAGATGATTTTAATTCTAAATTAAGCAGATGCCAACAATATTTTTATAAAAAAAAAAGTTCTCAAAGGGGAAGAAATAGAAGTTTTATTTTGACTGAGACATATTACATACAGAGCATGGAGAGTTCGTGCAAAAAGTTGGTCCCATATACTAACATGCATAAAAAACCAGACACAAACTGTCATTAAAAAGTTAATACTACCTTAATTAGTAAATAAATTCGTATTTTTAGCGTTAGTGCCAAGGCTGGAAGGTCAGTCTCTTGAAATATAGTATTCAGCTGACCTGGGAAAATGCACTGACAATGCCTGTCAATAAAGAAGACCTTTGATCCATAAAGCTGAGAAATCCAGCAACTCTTAACTCACTGTATTATTATAATAAATAATATTATTATAAAATTAAATGTACACATAAGCAGGAGAGTACAGAAATAGATTTCAAAAATTGCCTTCAATCTCCTTTTCTTTTACTTTTCTGGAGCTTTTCTGACACAAGTTTTACTCAAATTCAAGCACTGCCTACTGCTGAAGTTGATGTAGTAAATAAAGCTGCAATGTTTCACACGGGATTGCCACATTATTGAAAGCACACAAGAACAGGGTTAGGAAAACGCAAATCAGTGTTGCAGGGCTGTGACTCCTTCATAAACAGAAGCCAAACTGTGTCAGTTTTCAAATAAGAGAAAAGACTTGCTAAAAGCTTCAAGATGTTGGGAAGAATGTGCCCTACAATGCCAACTTACTGCAATAAACCTAGCTCAGTCACTAGACTGTGGGCTTCTTTGTGTCTCATACTCTGAATGCAAAAAAAAGACCTCTGTGCCTCCTGCTACTGCAGAGGGAGTCTGAAGAGGACTGAAAACTGACAGCTCTGGAAAATAATAAAGCAACAAGTAGAGGCAGACATGGTGATTCTCAGGAAGAGCTGAAAGAGCCAGAGCTGCTAAACTCATTAGCATAGGTAAATCTGTTAAAAATGAAACTTTTAGCAGACTATTTGGTTCCAACCCAAAACAGGCCAAAACTGATATTGCAATATGAAAATGTTTACCTTAGGAAAGTCAAAACACTGTCCTTAAATTCTGTCATTTATGTTTTATATGCTCTTCTACAATATAGCCTAGTGATCCGAAATCATCAGATGTAAACCAGGCATTTCAACTCCATCAAAACATTTGCATACATTCCCCTGAAAACTTCAGAAAATATATCATATGCTGGAAATCAAGCCAATCAAATTAAAAAGTTTTCAGGACAAAACATATTCTTAAATACTCTTTTTTATGAGACTGTGGGTGGTGACGTGTCCCCACAAAAGGGAAGAACAATTTTGAGGAATAACAAGCAGTGTCAAGGGCTGGATGGTTCAGGTAAAGGGTGGAGAGCAAAGAGTAGCTCTAAAGGAGCCTGGTCCATCTAATGCCTTCAGCCTGAGCCTGAGCTCTCCAAAAGGACTCTCTCACTTCAAGTTCTTGTGCTTCAGGGTTTTGCTCGACTGGGAAACCTGCTCTGACCCTTGTTCTCAGCAAGAGGATCAGTGCCCCATCACTCTCCATGGGAACCTACTGTGGGTTCCCCCAACTGCCAGCCTCACGCTCTGCAAACCACTCAGCCCGTGCTGCTGGGACATTTTTTTGCCACTTAAGACCAAGATTAGAACAATTCTGCTCCTGCTTAGCTAGTGGAGAGGAGCAGGCTCCAACTGTGAGAATTTTCAACACCTTGTGTTAGATAAGACCCCCAGACCCCAACACATAAATTGTGGTCTCCCTGGCCCACTCCTGCATCCCTCTCCCCTTCTTCTGTCTGCACCCTTCAAGAAAAAATTCAGTTTTTAAATGAAAATCAGAAATTCGTTTTAGTTTTTTTCTATATTTTTTTAGAAATGCAAAAGCTGTCTAAAAATAGTTTTAGGGTAACTTTGTGGGCAAAAAAAAAGGAAAATCAAAGAAAGAAGAGGGCTTGTGTAACAAATACATGTCCCATTAGCAACCAACAGCAGTTTTAAAAAATTATTAGCTCATTGGTCCTTTCTCTTTTCAAAATTTCTTTACTGTGAATATCAGGTACATAAAAAACATACCTTACCAACTGTTCATGAACTTATGCAAAGGACATGGGTGAAAAAAAAAAACCTATTCAGTGAAAAAATATAAACATTAGAATGTGCATTTCATATACATTTGTTTCTAAGGCATATTTTATTAGGGTATTTCAATTCTTTCTAAATACCAAACCAATTATTCCCTACTCCAAAGAGAGACTTGATCACAGTTTTTGTTTTAAGGTCATGTTTGAGTTCTAATATTTAAGCCAATCGAAGTCTGGAAGCAGTAGAGCACTTGTGGAAAATGTGTATACATTTTTTTTACCTAAAGCCACAGAACATTTTTCCTTTTTCCATTATTATTAGTATAAAAAGATTAGTACAAACAAAACAAAACAAAAAAAAAAAAAAAAAGAAAGAAAGAAATTTCACTCCTACTTTCGTATTTCTTTAGATCTTAACCTGACATTAATGAGCAAATACACACTAGGATGATGATCACACTGTAGGATAAAATGGCTCATATACTGTGTTGATAAGTTAAGATGAAAGAAATCCAGAACAAAGACACAACAGTATTGCAGAGATATGTTTAGATTCCAAAATACTTGTATCAGTCAAAGATAGAAACACCCAAGACAAAAAAAAACCCCAACTGATAAATAGAAACATCCACTTTTTCCCCACTTGACTGTATAATAAAGATCCTGTTTATATTTAAGTGTCGCTCCACCACTTTGCCTGGCTGCCACATACAATACACAGATGCAGTATATTCATATTTTCCATCTGATCTCTGATGCCTTTGCTCCCATTGAATACCAGTGCCAACCCTGCACAAGCATTTGAGGATAGGATTTACATTACAGGAGACAAAGGAGATGCTCAGATGGGAACAGTACTGGCATTGAAATCCTGACCCTGGTGATCTAAGGCAGCAGTTAAGATCCTCATGAGTAACATCCCTGACGCAATTCTTCCCAAATCTCGGAACAAAGCATTACAATTTGCACTGGGCTGGACTACAGTAGAGAAGTTTACCGGAACCATGGCTGCAAAATCCAAAACTGTTACCTGAAAGGCACTTTACATGATCCCAACCTCCATATAACCATCCTTACTCTAATTACACATGTGATGGCACATTTCTTCATTTATGCTCTGCTAGGTAGTACCCTCATTTCAATAGGAATCACTCACCACAGCTTCTCCTCTTATTTCTTTCCTGCCAGATGAAGTTTTTTTTCCTCTTCCCACACCAATTGTCTTATTTACCTAAGACATCATGACACTTTATTCCATCACAACGTGGCACTGTTCCCCCAAAGCGAGGTCGGTCATTAGATGTACCATTCTGAAACGTGAATATTAATACCCAGAAGAGATGAACCGTAAGCATCACAGATGGACAAGAAGGGATTAGACATAAATTGGTAACAGGATTGATAACAATTCACAAGTACATCAGGCACGATGACACATTGCCTTGATCGACAAGAACTGCTATTCACAAATTGTACTTCCACAAGCACCTGCAATTCCCTCTCCAATCAAGATTCAGAATAAACATTTTAAGACTGGTATTTTTGCTAATAGCATCAACCTGATGCCAAGCACAAGTCAATAGGAAAACCTCTTGCAAGGAATGGAAGAGCTGAAGGAAATACAGAAGGCACAGTGGATGAATGCTGCAGCAGTCAACCACGTACACTTAAGAGGAAAGAGGAGGTTGTAATCCAAAAGAGAATTTTACAACAATAAAACATGTGGTGCTATATTTAAGGAATGAATGCAGAACTTCACCAAACAGTTCATAATAAATGCTGTGTGATCAAGTATTTCATATATATGTATATAATTTTGTGTTTAACAACATTTTAGTTGCAGCAAGAAACTGCAACTTTTAAAAGTGCTGCCCAACAGCCCCGGTAGGAGTCAGGCACTGTATGTAAAGGCACATTCAGGGAAAAACTGAAACACCCCACACATGGATACTTACTGTCTCAATGACTAGAAAAAGTCATTTACCTAAGACAGTAAAAAAAGGTGAAATATATCAACCCCACTGACTTCCCTTCTCTTCTCCAGCTAATCTTTTTTTGTCAAAACCAACTGCTTAATGACATTATCTTGTAATTTTACAGCTATTTGTTTTGGTGGTGGGCAAAGGACACAAGTGGTTGCTCTTCATCATTCATAAAAAATCTGAATTGAGAATAATTTAAGAGTCGCTTCGTAGAGATTCTTCTACTAAAGATAGGTATGCATGGTACTCCACTGAAATAGTCAAGTTAGATCTAAATTAGGAAAAATTAGTACGGGTAGAACACAAGGTTAACACATCTTTATTCCCTTCACTATACAAGATAAACCAGGTACTTCTGCCTAATATATTCTGTTCCTGACAAACTTCCTGTGACACTGAGTTGAGTACTTTTTGCTCTGAAGGATGCAAGCTGAAATTATTTCACAAAAAAAGAAAGCCCAAAGTCTTCCTCCTTTTTGGTTAATGCTAGTTTTATCAATTTACTTATTAACACAGCACAAGAACTCACATCTTCATTCACTTTGTTTGGAGTGTTTATATGTGTTTTCAGGAGATGCACACCTCTGCCATCCCTTTCTAAAGCCAGGCCTGGCCCCAGCATGGCAGTCGAGGCACACAGACCTAAGAACAATCTTCTGAACATTCCAGCTTCTTCCTCTTAACTTGAATTCCATAAGTAATCTTAGATGGGTGAATTGTGTCATGAAAACTGGAGACTCCTTATTCCTTGGCTTTCAAAAGCTATGTAATTCTTGCCCTGCCTCTAATTGCTTTATATTAAATACTCACTAGAAATACAGGGAAATTTGCATATGCTTCATAGTAACTATTCTTTTTGTTCTGAAGACAAAATCATTATTTACTTGACTTTTTTTTTTTTTTACTTTTTTTTTTTTTTTTCCTCCAAATGAGAAATTGCAACCTGACTTGGACATGGTAGCTACGATCCTTCTCCTCATGAATCTCCTATTGCACAACACTTCTGACTGTGCCTCTCACCCCACCAGACTTGACTTGGACAGTCAAGCACTCCAGGAAGAGGTTTGGATATGAAGGGTTCAACACAAATTCCAGCTGGAGCTACATGACAAACCATCAAATAGTAAAGCAGAAGAGCTATAAAATTCATCTCCGAAGGATCTTCTCACCCTCATTCCTACACAGACAATTAGAGAGAAAGGAAGGGGAGGAATGGAAGCTTTCAAGAACAGCCCATCCAGGATAGATGATAAAATCTGCATGCTACCCTGAGGAAACGGGGTACAAAGTTCAGTCTTATGTTTGTATTTCTAAAGAGCGTAAAATATCAAATATCCTTCTTGAAGAATAATTCTCTCTCTAGTCTCTTACACATTGCTGTGTAACTATACAGTAAATATTATCTTGCTCACATGCTTCTGTTTACTTAGTATACATTACATTTGATGCTATCTGGCAGCATAAGTTTTAGTTCTGTGATCTTAAAATACTAATAGTTGTCAATCAAAATAGAAAGTGCATAATAAAAATGTTCTAGAAACTAATAACCCTATATTTCTACACCATCAGCTTGGAGCTAAGCATTGCTAAAAATGAGATTAATTATATGTTTGCAGAGGCCCAATACAATCAGACAGTCCTCTAAACAACATCCTCCTAGAAATGAACACAGACCAGACACATAATCATATATATAGTGTGTATATATTAGGCAATACATGCAGCACTAAATTAATAGCATTATCTTTATTTGGCCCAGTCTTAAAAACCCTCACAATCTGCCCAGTGACAGTATTAGGTGGAGGATGAGAGAAAAAGGCATGGTCAATTCCAAAGTAATGTACAGAGATTTTCTACAAATATTTAGAAGCCTGGAAGCACCAAGGAGATAGACACAGGACAGGTCCCTGAAGTTATGACCAACATAATATGGTAAACTGTTCAATTTAAGATAGAGGGTCAGAAAAATATCCTTTGAATTATATCTGTCAAACTTTAGTGGGAACTTCACTGCTTTTAAACAGTGAAGGGACATTTAAACCTGCTCTGGACAAAGTATCAGCAAGTACCCTGCAGGGAACAATCCTGTCATGTCAAGAAGATGGACTAGATGTATAACAGGACTTTTGCTGCTCCATTTTTTATTACTCTAATCCATCACCCTTGCTGAGGTGAAGTTTTATGTAGACCTTTAAAATTATGACCATTTGAAAATTATGTCTGTGTCTGTATAATATATACACACGTATGGATGTAAGGTCTGGTTTTTAAAAAGTCCAAGTAGAAAAACATATTTTGCTCCTAATTTGCCCATGGTAATGTAACTAATGTACATGCCCACATAACTATGCAATAATCTGGCAAATATAGACAGAAATCTCCAGTTATGGTTATGGGAATACACAATTATATGCATGATTGTGACGTGAATTTCCAACTTAGGCATGCAGGAATTTAAGTATGTGTACTGTGAACAAGGTAGTAGTATTGTTCTGTGGTATGGTTATGCCACAAAACCAGGATCAGACTCTCAGATTTGCTCTAAAATAGAAAATCAGAAATCCTGCAAGATAGACAAATTGATGTCAAAGTTTGCAAAAGAAGCTAAGAAGAAGTCCCACAAGGAGCTCTAAACAAAATTATTTTCATCAGAGATTCTCAAGCAAAAAGTGAAATATTTTGTTTGGCTTTCTTCTGCCCAAGCCACAGTGGTCCTGATATTTCTTTGCACCCCACTTTTACAGAGAAGCTAGAACTCTCCCTCACTCTTCCTAAAACCTGAAGGCCACTGAAGGCTTTGTATTGAAAAAATATTAACATTTAACAGTCACTCCAAGCAATGGCTGCAGAAAACACCTCTGTTGCCAGGCACAGGATGACAGAACCCTCTATGGATAAGCAAGATGCGTTCTAGGAGGAGGTTAAAGGCTTCACTTTGTCCATGCATGCTGTCATTTCTGTTATTCCAGAGTGGAAATCCTCTAACTGACTAAGGCACTAGGCAATCACCCCTGTTTGAGTGTCATCATCTCCATACTTCAGTAGGGAAGAAAAACAGTAAGAGGATACAGAGGAGGGAAAGGCATTTTCCTTTTAATCTTTTAGGCTGCAATAGCTATAATTGGCTTTTCTATATAGTTTGGCTCTAGTTTGTCACAGCGTTACAATGAGAAACAGCAGCCTTCACTAATTTTTATACACAAATCCTAATGACTTCAATTGCTGCTAAGGATTCAGAATGGTGGCAGGATATGGCCATTCACCATAAAGGCCCTAAAGCCTTCATAATTACTGAGTATACAGAATATTTATTATAGAGACTGCACTAGGCCTCTTTTGTGGGCTGCCCTGGGCCTGTTCTCTGAGTCACATCAAGCAAGAAGTTTAAATGAAACTGCTCCCAAGTTTCTGAAATGGTTTAATAAAACATATACTGACTGTAATATTCAGTTTATAGTAGAAAACTATTGCCCCTTGGTTTGAAAAATGACCTCTAGTTGGCAATTTTACTCTCAGCTTCATAGATTATAGTCCGTTGTTGGTCATTTTCTCAATCCACAGGGCAATACTTTTCCATAACAAGCTCAAACTGCAATCAGTATTTGTAGGCTGTTACACAAGTTGAGTATAATATGTCTCAACACATTCTATTATATGACTAAACAAAAGAAATAACAACCTGGTGACACAGACATATGGAGAAAAGCAGAGCTATTCTTCTAATGCTGAGATAGTAGAAAAACATATTTCTTTGTATTGTGCTAATTTATATTAAATTTCGTGTCTTCAGTACACAATAATCTCTAATTTGGTCTTTTCGTTAATAGTGTTTTGGTTTGTGTTGTCTTATGTCTAGTCTTATTTTAATGCAAAACGACAAATACTAAATTCTATTAGTGTCAGATTTTAGAAATTACAAATAGTGACAGATAACCTAGCATTGTAAAATCACATGAAAATGTATTCACATAGATATGTAAAAGATCATTTGCTCTTGGGCTTACAAAGCACATTCATAATCTTATGGGTTTGATATTAGGAAGCTCCAATGCAGTGCAGTAGACAAAATGCAAGTGATTGTTTCAGCATCCAGCTCGAGCACTTAAATACAATTAAAATACCACATTTTGGAAAAACAGCTCCCATATTAGATAACCAAATAGATAAATTCTGTTGAGAAAGTCTCTGACCAGGAACTGAGGAAGATCTGGCATCTGTTCTAAAACATGCCCTGGACAGCTCTGCCAGTGACCACTGTTTAGAAAGTCACCCGCCTTCCCAAAGCACAGATACTCGGAGCTGCAGGGCTGATAGAACTTACCTGGCTGGAGTGTGGTGAGATTTAATTCTTTAATCAACAGGTGATGAACACTCTTGTAGACCCTTTGCTGCAAATACAAAATATTTATCATTATAAGCCTAGTATTCATCCCAATCTGTAAATAAAACTCTGTGGTTAAAATGTGATCCCCACCCACACTCAGAGCCAAAGGGAACAACTTCCTAAGCTGAGGCCAGAGCACTCAAGCAAAGGGGACATTTTGCCACTCTTCCTCTAGAAGTTACAAGTTTCCTGCCCATTAAACAAATACACCAGATTACTGGAGATCTATGCTGGGGCAGAAGGGAGAATCTTGGCAGAATGAGACCTGTAAGATGGAAAGTTTCATTTTAGATTTGTATGGGTGGGTTCCAAAATTATAAGAATCTACATCACTGCATTTTGGGATATTAAAGGGATAGATGATTTTTTTTTTCTTCATTTTCCACTATTTTCCTCCACTGTTGCTCAATCACAACCTCACCTGCATTCTCTAGCTGGAATGTAAGTGGTCTGGATTCATTTAAACATATAGAAACTGCATGCGGAAGCTTCAATATGTTTGAGCTAAGAATGTATTTGAATGATTACCAGAAGATGATAGCTCTTTATCTTACAAGTCTTCAAGGAATTTAGATGTTTAACTCATTAATAGTGTTTGCTGCATTAGATTTTACATTTTTATGATTTTAGAAGAAAGGTTTTCTGATACAGAGAAAAAAACAGGCTTTTTTTCTTTCCCCAACATTTTTCATTTTAGGGTAATAAAAGTGACACATATGTGCCATAATGTAATGGATTAATTAAGGAATATGATGTTTATCCTAGGTCCTGAGTTGTACATCTTCATAACTCACTCATAAAAATTAATGTATTATACCACGCTCCAGAATGATATATCTATTTTTACCATACCTGTTGAGAATAAATTGTCCTAAATTGGATTATCTTGATAACCAGTGAAAAATGTAAAAATTACATTGTTATTTTAAGAATTTACACTGCTGTGTATAAGAAAGCATCACCTCCTCACTGTGCTTTTGAACTGTCATATTACTTCCACTGTTATGATATCATAATTGCTGCTGCCACACCTAAAATCAAATGCAGTGCATATTGTATTTCTTCATACACTGCATTTCCTATCTTAATCACAAAACCATATACAGTACGTTTTTGGCCAATTCTTTCATTACTGACTGCGTCTGTATATAAGTAACACACAATTATGCATGCAAGGACTCATAAAATCCTCATTTCTAAAATCAACAGATGAAAAATCCCTAAATAATAATGTACAGATGTTTCATATTTAAATGAGCTGTTGGCATGTAATGCTGCCAATCATGCCAATGCACGCAATAAAATTGGTGAATTTCAAGGTACTCGGCCTTTACAACATATTTTTAATTCTTTTTAAATCAAAAGACCATTTTAGGAAGATGGAAATAACAACTGTTCAATAAATATATAATGACATATTTCTGATGTTCTCTTGAAATCTCCATGAGTGGTCAAGTACCCTATGTTTTTCCATACCAATTCCTCTTCCTTTTGCCTCAAGAAAGTTGATTTTTCGGTCCTTAAACTGCAATGCCTCACTAAAAGTAAATTATCTGCATGTTATCTGCAGAGTAATCCTCTTCTTGAATACAAGACAGAACATCAGAGTTTCTAATCCTTCACAGATAGAGTAATTCACATCCACTGTACGTTTTACTGTAAAGACAGAATAATACAATATGTTTGATAAATCATGTATGTGTCTGTGTACAAAGAAAAAGGTTCATCTCCTCTCCTACAAGATGCATCCGTATTAAAGCACACACACACACGCTCCCCATGCTGGCACTGCAACAATCTTTAGAAGTTCCGTAATAGAGACATCTAAGTTTAAAAAATGAAGCAGCTCACAGGTCAAACAAGTTCCTGATGAGAAGTGCTTAACCAGAAATATTATTCCACTGATTGTAAGTTTTCATCCATACATCAAACCCTAGAGTCTATTGATTAAATAAAACTGATCTTTTTTTATTTCAAAGCAAAAGAGAATTAAATCATCCCCATTGTTTTCCCTTTGTTTGGAGCTATCACAGTTTGCACACTGGCCATGCGTCCTGCTCATAATTACAACATCCTTAAGGAGAGTTATTCTACAATGACTGATCACAGGTTTCTTGCCTCTTCCTCTAAATCTTCTGCTCCTGGTCATAATCAATGGCACTTGATGGCCCAATATTCTGATCCAATGTGGCAAGCGATATGATCCAAGATCTGCTTAGAATCAATAAATTCATTTGCTTGGGGAAATTTTGGATCAGGACGGCTTTAAGTATATGTAAATACAAGAATTTACTGCAATTATGCTGGCACATCTTTCCTTTCTCATACCTCTTTTTCCACTGCATAATTAGCTGCGTCATGCCTTAATTTTGCTTGCAATCCTACATAAAGGAATCCAGGCCAGACAGCCCTTGCAAAGCCTTACTGAAGTCAAGGTCTGCTGGCTTCGAGAACAGAGGGTCTCTTTCAGCAAAACACGTCAAAACACTGCAAATCTTTATAATATTGCTGAGCCCCACGTGGCATTGTCTGGGCTCTGAAGATACCATCGAATGCTAACATAGGATGAACATGTAACAAGACTGCTTTGAAGGGCACCAACAGGTGCACACGAAAATCATCTTGGAGTTTAGTTTGCCTTTCTTTTTCCCTTGTGCAAAAATGTCCAAGTTTGGTTAATAGTTCCCTTGGGCTCCTGTGTCTCCAAGTCAGCCTTCAGCCTGGTTCCAGTGTACCTGTGCAGTGCAAATATGCTCTGACACTCAGCTCAGAACATGACACAGCCAGGAAACCCCACCTAGAGGATGTGATTTCCACTCTGGAAGGTAATCACTGCTAGACTGAAAGAAAGCAACCAAGTTTTCTTCTGTGTCTTCTCACCCCACACTTGCAGATGAAAGGACGCACACTTACCTCAGTTCTGCTACTGTATATACACATTGTTTAGTAAACTGTAGAAAGTATTCTGAATATTTTTCTAAAGACCAGGAACTCTAACGTACTTTGAATTTTCATTGAATTAGCATAGCAGACTATGGTACATGTATAACTAGCAAAAAAAAAAATTTCTTAAAAAAATTATTCCCTGTTACTTATTTCACTGCAATGGGGCTACAGAACTTCAGAATGATGAGTAAATACAGACATCTGTATCAGTTTAGAAGGCTGCAGCTTGGGCACATCTTTCAGCCCTTTAGTCTTTTTCAACTGGAAATCAGTAGTTCAGCACCAGCAGAGCAGAGATGAGAATCTTGTTTCTGCTAAGTAGCGCTAATTTCTGCCCATAGTGACATTCAGAAGAGGATGAATTGAGTCATAGGGATAAGAAAACTGTTTGCTTATGATGTGGCTGTCACCAGTGAAGATGAGTTTGTAACACCCTCCAAGCATCAAAACGACACACAAAAGATACATTAAAAAAAAATAAACCCAACAGATAAGTCTTGCAAAATATATCAATGCAGTTCTTCAAACTGAAAAAGTAGAAGTCAGAAGATCAAGAACTCGCAGTTAGGATTTTCCTATTAGATAAAGAACATAAGGATTCTCCTGAAGTCTTTGATTGATATATGATCTTTTCTTTCTTTTCAGGCAGAACAGCTGTCCAGTGAACTAGAAGGAATAGCCCCGAAGACAGCTTTGTGTCTGATATGACTTTGAGAGGGAAAATTATTCCAATGATAAATGTTTTACATGGAACATCTAATAAAATAAAATAAAAATGTCATCCATGAAAGAATTTTTCTTTCTATTTGAGTAAACAATCCCTATCATCAGCTGTGGGGCAGGGGTGTTGCTGTGTCTGAGACCAAAGAAAAAAGGTATTTCCCTCAAAATTGGTTTTAGAATGAACCTAACCAAAAAGAGGCAATAGGTACTCTTAAGAGAAGGGTAACTGGGAAAATGCAGAGGGAAGATGAGAATTTTCTGAATATTGTCAGGATGCAGTAATGGGGGATATATTGCAACTTCCTTCATTCTTCTCTGTAAGGAAATCTTTAAGGTGAAACACAGGTGCTTTTCTGGCTGATATCTGCCACCATAACTGTATGCAGAAAGAGGTTGACTACCCTCAAAAAATCCCAAAGCAATAACAACTACCAACCTCCCCAGCAGAAGAAGGTAAAAATTTGTGTAAATTTATTCAACCTAATGGAATTATGTAAATTACACAAATGGAGAGCTACAGCCACTGTGAGAATTGATTGAAGTTATGTCCAGATTAGAGGAGAGATGGCTTGGAATGAAGCCTTTCTGGAGCCTGCTCTAGAGCTGTGCTTTGGCAGCATGCTCTGTTTTGGCAGCTTGCTCTAGTGCTGTTGTTTGGTGAGGGGCTAAGAGCCTTAGAGAATGAACAGCCACAATGCTCAGATGAAATTTGTACATCTTTGTCATTTTCAAACACGTCTCATTGTGACACTTGAGTGGATGGATGAGCACTGATGGATGCTGTCATACACAGACAGCAAAAGGAAGAGTAATCATAACTGTATTTTTCTTGAAGTAACCAAATCCAGAACAGCACCAGCCATGGCCAGCAGTACATCCATGGTTCAGCCAGCTGCCCTCCAGAGTCTCAGTGAATCTGCCACACAGACCCTGTGCTCCTCAAATTTGCCCAAGACTAAACAAAGGCCCATCCACATCTGATACAGGACAGGATAGCTCATGGCTTAGAAGCACCTCACAGAAGAGCATGATAAGCCTTCCACCCATCCTCTTTGTCTTTCAAGACAATGGATCTGTCCTCAACAGCACTCTTTCAACTTTCACTCTTCTCCAAACCAAGCCCTTCTTTCCCTGTCGAAGCCTTTCTGTGTAGGCCCCTGTGAGTGTACTTATTCCAGAGCTAATTACAATTAAATGAGTATTCTAGCACTGAGAAGCTAGAGACAGGTACATGTTCTCATATACCTTTGCACAGCTAGAAATCATTTCTCTCCCTTCCCTTGCATAACTTGAATGCCCTTCCTTCCCTATCCCTTTATTCCCTGTCTCTGTAGTCTTCCCTCTCCCTCCACATAAGGTGCCATTAATGCTGTTCCTCTGTGTGCTCCCAGTAGCTGTTGACATCTGCCTGCTCCTCTGCCACCTCACCTGCCCCCTCCCCTCCTATTACTGAGTGCCAGCCCCTGCTCTCACGCAGATTTTAGATCCACACTTTGCAGAAATCCTGCTCCATGGGATTCCAACAACAGAAGAACAGAAGATAAGAACATAAAAGCACCCTCAATGTGGTGCCCCATCAGGAAGCCAACTAAATCTGATAGACACTGTCCTCTCTGACCCATAAGCAGGAAAGGGCTGAGCATTTAGACAACAGCAGTTCAGAAAACAACTCTATATGGTCTATAACCAGCCAGCACCACCTAACAAACAAAGAGCACTTGCCTAAGTCTTTACTTTTGAAGTAATCAAATAGCATTTTGAAAAAACAAAATAACTTCCACACAGAAGCATTACATATATATTTATATGTTTCCCCTCATTCTCCCTCACTTTTAGTTTGCAGTGACAATCAGCAATTATTTTACAGAGAAAGACTCTAACAAGCTTACAGGATGCCTTTAGTAATAAGATAATTATTTGTAACTCTATAAAGAATTATAATTTTTAATTTAAAAAGAAATCAAATAAAAATAGCTTTCATCTTCCCTACCATGTGAAGAAAACATTCTCTGCCTACAACTCAAATTATTCTCTCCTTTGTGCAAAATGAATTGACCCAGAAAACTAAAAGGGTAAGAACCCATATTTGCTGGGCTTATTCAGCAGCCAAAAGTTCATGAAAAACACTGTTGTGTATCACATAGCAACCACTTGATGCCTATTGTTAAAATACAGTAGTTATTCAAAAAGTAAAATCTTGCATTTTCAAATAAGAAGCGAGGCTGCAATGTGTGTTTACTGTTTTGGGGAAATAGTCATCTTGCCATTTTCTCTTTTTCCATAGTCTGGGCATATTTGGTCAGCTATGCAATGTGCAGTTACCCACAGGAAAGAAAAGGAACACAAGAATTTTCCTCCAATGTTGGGCTCACAGGACAATGTCCATTCAAAGCAACACTTGGGATCTCTATTAAGAGCGTTAAGATGTGCTCTATTTTTATCCAGCTGCACTTGCAGTAAAAATGTAATATTCCAGGGAAAGGGCATGAGGGAGAAAGGGAGTAAAGCTTCTGCTTTCTGTTGCAGTTGCACACTTTCACCTGCTCTTAAAGCAAGCTGCTCCTGGAAAGTCCTGTACATGTGCACAGGTGTCCACACTGCTACTGCACATTTGCACCTCCTCCCAGCACTGCTACCTGTCACTACAGCTGGGCAGAGGTATGATTTCACCAACATCTCCCTCTTTACCTTTCCTCCAATTCTTTTGTGGTAGAATATGCTTTAAAAAGTGAAATAAAAGTAAAATTTATACAGAAGGGTAGTCAGATGTAGAGTCAGAAAAAATATTAACAATTTCTGATAAATGGAGCTTGTATTACTCTAAAATATTTGAAAAGCAGTGGCAGATTACTTGAGCTACTCTGGCTTTGCCAGATTTCCATGAGAGCTGAGAGTCAGCCTTCAGTTTGTCACAACTGCATCAGACTGTCTATTTAAATTATCAAAGCAAAAGCAAAAGGGTTCTTCTGAAACAACTGCTGGAGAAGATGAAGGAAAGAATACAAGAGATATAAATTCCTTCTAGGTTTTATTATGTGCTGTTACACAAACAGCACAACTTAGAACTTCAAGATAATGACACTTTTAATACCAGAAGGGAATGGCAGACTTGCTTAGTGTAACTTCGAGATATTTCATCAAGCCTGCCTACAAACAGGTGTTCCACATTTTTGCTAGTGGTAAGATGCTTGTTGAGATTATCTTCTTATCTAGGAGAGTGTTTAAACTCCTTTTGAGCAGTTAAAGTAAGACAGTGGCAGAAAGTAGATTAAAAGGGAGAAAATGTATGAGCACAGACTTTTTGCCAAGAACCTTACTTTGAGCCCAGCTGTATCCAGGTATGTGTGTGCTGTTTCCACAGTCTCTGAAAAGAAAAGTGAGTGGTAGGTAGCAAAGCCCACATGAATGCACGAAGCTGCAGAGGAAAAAGTGTGAGAATGAATTGGGTACCCAGGAGCAAAGAGATGGGCTTTAGTACTTGAGAGAAGGATCTGGCTATTATCAATACAAGATGAAAAGCATGGATGGTTGAAGCTGCAGCTCACCTGCTGCACGTGTTTCTGCTTGCCTTAAAAATAAACTTCTTTACTTGACATCAGAGCAGATGCAAAAATCAGCTTAACATCTCATCTGGCTTACAAAGCACAAGTATACAATTTGATATTTCAGTCAAAGGCAGATCAGGGTGTACATCTAGACAGCAATTGTCTACACACAGGAATTGGTTTGGTCAATGGTCAGTGATCTGTCCAGGATAGGATGTGGTAATTAAACATGGCTGTGGAAGAGTGTAGCATTGTAACTACAGCTCATGTAATTTATCAGTAACATACTAGCAAAACTTCATGAAACATAAAACAAGCTATTATATCCAGTGCACAACTAAAAATTAAGAAATCTTTCCCCCCAAATAATGAAAGGTATATACTGAAGAATAATGCACAACTCAAAGTCTCCTCTGAAAATGTATGCTTCTCTCAGAACCAGATTCCCAGCACAGGGACTGGTAATTTATGATCCACCAAAATACTCTGTTGAACAAAAAAGTAATACCTACACCATGCCTATGCAAATTACTAAGAATAAGTGACTCCAAGGACCAGTAAGAACAAAGCCCAAAACTCCTATCAAACATTATCTGAGGTTTGAAAAAGTCAAGACAAAGTGTATTTTTTTTTAAATGGGGATAAATTGGGATTTCTGTAACAATTGACTCATTTTGCCTGCTTTTATCTACGGATCTCAAAGAGCACTCCAAGTGTTAATTAAATTACAAAGCATTTTTGTGACAGGTAAATGGTATTATGCCCACTGGGGAACAGAGAGAACATTTATGTTTCATTACTGAAGTCACACAGTAATCCAGTGGCTAGCAATATAACCCAAGAACCGCCAGTTGCCACTTCTACTCATTGACTTGGTGGCCTCACAAGAGATAAAATTAGCCTTAAAAGCCAAAAATACTTTTCCTCTTGTGGCTTTCTATCTTTTAAGACTAGGCCAAGATTCTTTTATTTTATTTTATTCTTCTTCCTCTGCTTACTGGGAGGCCTTTCTTTCAGAGTCACACAAAAGAAACCACTTCCTAACCTACCCAAGTGTGTTAAGGATCACAGTACAGCAACAGGGGTAGGAGCTTAAACAAGGGCAGTGAACTGTAATGGTGCTCTTTAACAGCTTGAGCAGCTGCATCGGGGTCCTCCTCTCACCAGTCCTGCTCCCAGAGATGACACATCAGAGCCTCTGTCCCATCAGAATAAAGACGGACAGATGGGCAGATGAAATAATCCTTGGCTGGCCAATTCACTGACTTCCAACCCTACTTTACCAACGAAAGAGACAAAACTACCCTGAGGCGGCCGGTGCCTCGCACACTCGATACAAGAATCTCTCACTGAAAGGAACAATATCATAAACAATCAACCAGACCCTGAAAATGATTTAGACTATGGAGTCTGCAGTCTACTACATCTATTTTGAGTTGCATGTGAAGAAATGAGGGAGAAACATTTCACTGACCTTTCTGATCTTATCCCAAAAAAAGGAAGCCACCATTTTTCATTTGAGCTTGGTCCTGACTGGTAGAACTGCAGGATGCAGGAGCAATAAAGCAGTAACATATAATGCAATCTGCACAATACACAGTCCAACCTAAGGCATCTCTCATTCAAGACTAGTACAGCTCAGTTAGAGCTTTAAATAATTATATCTCCATTAGTAAACTGATTTTGGAGAGTAAAAGGCTTTTCTATTTTGTACATAACTATTTATTACTGAAAACAGGGAAGCATCTTTTGGAACTTTCTCTAAGCCTTTTGAATACAACGCTAAACCAAGATTTCAGGCTTTATTTTCCCCCTCATTTCTTGTTATGTCATGAAGAATCAGCTATGTGGAAGAGATGAGAATGTCTTTGATTTAAATGACCAAGACTTAAGATTGTCTTTACTGTGGCAGAAAATAAAGCTGCTGCATATATTTCCAGTGGCAGTATTATTGTTACATGGTATGACAATCATAATCTTTCTTTCTTTTCCTAAAAATATGTCTAAAGAACCACACAGTTTATATACTGCATTCAAAATATTTTTCTTCGTTTACATTGATTGCATATTTCAAATCATGTTACAGCTGTATCGCTTAGCCTAAATCAAATAAGGAATCCACATAAATGCATACACACACTTTGCTTGTTTTTAGACATTTCCAGTATTGACAAGATTAAAATATTTTTCTCATTCATTATTTATTGTGCTATGATGAAACAGTAAGAGTATGTATTTAACAAACATCACAAAGTAGAGTTAAAATGTGGACATGCTGTTTCATTTCGATTTTGCTGCGACAGTGTTAAGTATGTGACTCCCTGACTGCAGTAATGACATCTTGGGGTGATGAAGATTTAAGATGCTTTGCAAGGATGCAGTATTATCCCAACTCTTCAGCCATGCTGATTAGGAGCATTATCAAACAGATGAACCCAAGACTGGAAAGCGTGCAGTGGCTACAGCCCCTCCTGTTGCAGGGGACTGAGGGAATCAGTGCTCAGTGCAAAAGCAGCACCAAACCCCTCCACTGCATCGACCAGTGCCTAACTGGAAACACTGGAAGGCAGTCAGTCACACACACACCACTCCAACATTTCTACAAGCACCAGCATTTTTTGTCACCAAAAATGTGTCCTCTGGACAGTTTCTCTGCCTCTTGGGTGAACTTGGCAGTACCTGACAGCTGGAGTTTGGGGTCAAGCAATGCTGTATTTGAATGCATCTCAAGCACGGGGCAGATGCGTGTGGCTTTGGCTGTCGGGTGTATTTACCTTGGGTTGAAAACCACAGGCATAGCACTGCATGATCCCAGTTTCCAGCACACAGTTGGGCACCATTCTGCACGTTTCTACTGGCAAAAAAAAAAAGCAAGGGAGTGCCAAAGAGCAAGCACCACAGCAAAGCAACTGTAACCAAAACTGGTTCTGCTGGGCAGAGGAGCAGAGAGCTTGCCTTCTGCAGAATGTGGCAGTATCTGGGTTAGAATGTAGAAAAAGACACATTTCAGCCCAAATACTTATTCTTGCATACTACAATCTAAATATACCCCCTATGACAAATACAGCAGAATAATCAGAAGGTACTGAATGCTTAAAATGCACCCTTAACAAAGCAAAACAATGTAATGCGTATCTTCCTTTACGTGTCAAACAATTTGCCTAACAAATCATAATAATGCAGAATGATATAAAATTCACCCATCAAGCCCAAATGCATGCACGAAGATTACCATGGCAAAGAATTGTGAATTTCATTAAATATGTTAAAGGCAAAAAAAAAAAAATTCTGCTTTGAAAAATAGTAATCCTGTCTTTCAACAAAAATATTATAGGAAGCTATGAATTTGGTAGATCTGAATAGGATGTTGGTACATGTTTTACTAAGGTAATATAATGGCACACTATTATTAGATCACATTAATCATTACTGTGCCAAAGGCACTGACAGCACCACTGAAAAGGATTGAAAGGGCTGGTAATGGATATAAATTACCCATTGTGTGATAAAAGGATTTTTACTAAGAAGGTAAGAATAAAACAGCAAATTTCTAATATAACTGTTGTGTAAAAACCAAAATAAAAGTAATCCAGTCAGTAATATCCACAAAATCAGAAAGTAAGCACTTTTGAAACAAGATAAAGTCACAATAAAAACTGTATACAATGTAAAATTAATTTCATGCTGCATAATATTACTATCAATTTAAATAGTTTACATGATGACCTCTATGGTCAAGAGAAAGGTAAGCTTTGTTAATTAGAATTGAGTATGAGTTTCTGCATGCGTATTTTAAGTTTGTGGGCTTGAAATTTTTTCTTTTTTTTTTTTTAAGCACTTAATATCTTCATAACACCCCCCTGAAATTCAAGACATGTTGAGAGTTTTCTGTTTTGTGCATTAACATCACAACAAACAGCACATCCCTCAGATGGTTTTATTTGGATTCCAAATGCTATTACAAAATGAACCACGTCTTTGCTGAGCTATTTAACCATTTGATTGAAACCATTTGTATCACTAATTGTCCGGTCCTGTGCTCCTCCTTTACTCTGGCAAGTATTTCCTGATATTAGTGGGGATCAGTGGAGTGAATTGGTCAAACTACATCCTTATTTACAGCATTAAAAAATGCACGTATCTTTTCCAAAGCTGACGGAATTATTCTAGAATCAAGTCACTGTAATTCTTTTCAAGTCAATTGTCTAGAATAAAATCCAGTGGCTCACATTCAATTAGTAAGTTTTAAAAATTGTGAGCCATAGTCTTAAATGATATAAATTCATAAGTACAGACATCAATCCTGAAAACACTTACGTCTCTACTTAACTTTACTCACGTGAGTAATTCCATTAGCATCAGTAATTCAATACCTGCTTATGCATTTGCAGTACTGAAGCTTTAATATGCCTGGATATCCTCTCACATCAGCTATAAATCAGCACAATTCCTCTGAATCACAGAGTTTCTACTAATTCACAAGATATAAAAAGGAATAGACAACCCAGTATAACAATTAAAATAAAGAAATAACATAAGAATTTGATTTGGGAGCAGAAGCTATCAGAAATTTTGATTTAAGAATCAATTAATGCATGTGGAATGAATTATTGGTTATTTCCTAGGAAGGTAGACTTTTATTTCAAACTGAGGGCCAAATAACCCAATTCTGATTTCACACCTATTTCCACACCAATCTGATTTCTCAGATTTACAGGAGCTTTTCTTCTACTGCACTGGAATAGCTCAGAGGAAAATCACATATACAATGTAGTACACCCCTCCACCCACTGATTTTCATGGGTGTTCTTCTCATGCTAATATACAACAGAATATGGTTCTTAATAATATGCATGAGATGTTCTATTGAACTTACAGGAGGGGAAAAAAAAAAAAACAACCAAAAAATGATAAAATGAATTTAATCAGGAGTGTCATGTGTTTTCTTAAATCAGCAGTCTGATGATAAAGTAATAAATGATGATTCATCCCCAACACAATTATTACATATCAACTGCATAAAGATGAATGCTCATGATTTTACCAAGCAGACATTTTTCTTGAAAAAAATCTATTTGTAACTCACTACAACCTGAAAGAACTACAATAAAAAGTTTTGCAAGACATAGACATTATATTTTTGAAGATGTAAAAAAAATGTGAGAACATACTTAAAAATCTAATTTAGGTACCTCATTTTACATTTTTTTTTTTAAATGTGGAAAAACAAACCTAGACTCAGATCCAAAAGCAGAAGAAAACGTTACAAGAACAATATAAGTATTCTTACCAGTTATTCTTAAGCCAACGAATCTGTTCCCTGGATTAGGAAATTCTTAAAAGACACAGGATAGGAACTGAAGGTCACAACTGGAAAAATAAAACCTGTGAGAAATTTAATATGTCAAAACTCAGTGTTTGAATCAGACATTTACATTAAAATATTACAATGCTACCTCAAGCAGACAATCTACAGGACAGCAGAGAGCATTAAGAATTAGAGTATTAATGGGATTAACACCTTTTATTTTTTAGCTTTCATAATGTACATGTTTGGTGGTCATTTCATATTTGGAACTGAAAACTTCTTTCAGTTCTGGATTGTTTTGAGAGGGAAAACCTCCTCTCAAGATAATGATGAGGAACAGAATGAAATTCTTCTGATCCTTTCCCCTAGACAGTACAGCAAAAGAGGACAAAACAGGATAAAACAAAAGTTGCATAGCATACTCCAGAAACCCAGTTATTCTCTTTGACATTGATATTCTAATCTTTCAAACTGAGTAGAAAGAGAACAGCTACTAATTGTATTTTTACTTTTTTTTAATTCCATTTTATAACAGAAATAAGTCCTTTGTAGATGATCTCATCTAATAAACCCTACTTAAAAGAGATAAGAGCCAGCAGTAAAAGCCAAGCAGAATACTTCCAAGATATTTGTCAGAAGCGAATTTAGGGCCATTACATTAGTAAGCAAAGTAGAAACAAAAACAAAGGGCATTCTTAGAGCAAAATAAAGTTCACTCGACTGAAGCTATAATCTGAAGAATTTATGACTGAGAACTCTAACTATGCTTATTCCTATGAATGTCTAACAAATGAAATTAAAGGTCACTTCTAAATAATACACTTTGTACATCTACATCAACCAAACTCTTTCATACAGCAGGGTCTGAAACCCCAGTTCAAGCATCACGGCCTCAGGGCTTCACCTTACCAACACTGATTGCCCAGAGAAGCACTGACTGCTCTGAGAGCCACAGTGGCAGGATGTGGTAGTCAGTGTGGACAAAATTGCAGCCTTCATTTCTAGGTAATTAAGAGCTTGGCCATTTGAGTGCATTTGGTTTAAATCGGTCAGCACCAACAGGACCACACTGCTGCACAACACTGTTCGTTGGCTTGAAGGGTAAACAACAATTTCGAGAGCCCCTCTTGATGATGAAAACACTATGAAATAATTCAGAAAACACAAGTTCACTACTAAGCAGCACAGCCCTCCCTTAGTGCAAGACTGATACGACACTTCTTGTGTATCCTCTAAGATCTCTGCAGTCTCCACCTTGCCCGGATTACATCCAATGCAAGGTGCTACCGCAGTGTCTCACTCTGTCCAAGCCACCTCCTCTTTTCCCCTTTGGTTCTCCACCACACCAACCACAGCCTACTTACTGTGATGGTTCACCATAAGGCTTCCCAAATTCCACTGCTTCCCTCCTCGTTTGCAGACCGAACCGGTCTTTGCCACATGCTTCAAAACGTTTTCCAACTGATAATTCTGCCATACAACTTCTCTGACACAGGAGAATTACTCCAATTAAAGCTTCAAACCCCTCCTTTATAACCTGCATTTCTACAGCAAATCACCAATAATTCTTCAGTAATCACCTGGTTTGCCCTCCCCATTGTTCCTCATATGTAGGAAGATATTCTTCCCTGCTTTCTCCTCGTGCCCAGTTTTCTTTTGCCTGCCAGTTAGCTCTGGGTTTATATTTGAATTATGAGCCCTGAACAGCAAAGCCTGTCCTCCCATGAGACACTTTCCTGTTGAGCTGAATGGGTGGGGAGCAGGTACAAGGCATTACTCCAACCCAGCACCCCATATCCCATGGGTAAACCCAGCTACAGGAGAAGAAAACCATTGGGAAAGTCAAGCCAAGCACCTACAATGCTGACCATAGAGAATAAAAAAACCTTTTGTAACTGGTTAAAGAAAACTCCTGTCATCAGATTTGGTCTTCCTAAACATGAAATAGTATCTAGATAGAATTCAGATCCCATACCATTTTAGAATTTAAATAAGTGAATTTCAGTTACTATATTTGAACACATAGGAACAGCAAATTCCTGGACTGCTGCAGATAAACATAGGTCCCATCCAACATTTTCAGTTGCACAGTGTCTAAAAACAGTGACAGCTTGTTTGTCTGGAATTTCTGCTGTTGTTGATGTCTTAAAACCTCAAAGATATACCTATCTAGTATTTACTTGAAGCTCATTCAATGTAAGAAAGCCAAGAAACAGAAACAAAGATAATAAACTCTTAGGTTTCTAAAAGATGTTATCTCGCTAAACAGGTTCTTAGTACTCCTACACCAACATCATAGACCACATTTTTGCTATGCTATTACAAGGCTACTTGTGTTTAAAAAAAAATTCAGCTTTTACATACACGCTCATGACTTGCAAAATTCTAGGAATGATTCTCAAGGGGCTTTCGCTAAGATGCTTTATAAATTCTGATGACAGACAGAACACAGTAAGGCTTCATCTCTTAAAGTCCTGTACTGATTTGTTTGGAGGCTTCATGTCATTGATCAGCATGTCAATGTCGCTTGCAATCTGCTTCCCAGTTCATGACTGAGAGTGAACCCCTCAGGTTTAAAACCTTAAATGATTTAAGGTCTGTGATACATAACCTTACGAACAAATTGGGAAAATCTGTAGCTTTACACATTAAACTGTAACAGAAATGATTTAAAGCCTTATAAAAAGGTATTTTACTTACCTGTGCTAATATTATTCTAACACATTTGACACTGACTATGTAAAGCAGATATTTTAAAGGTACAGGCAGCAAGCTGCTCGGAAACAAATTAAGACAGTTCCACTTAGGTCAAATTGGGCCAGTTTACCAGTGTCTAATACACTCCCTGGCATTAAAAAATGGCACCATGAATCCTTACAGACCAATTTATTACAGTAAGCCTCCCACAGTAACACTACTATGCAGTTGCACATGGCTCAGTGAGTGATCCAGCACACCCCCAGAGAAGAAAAAACCCCAAAGATCTTCAAAAATAGTATGGTTTAAAAAAAAAAAAATACTGTTGCGACATAACTAAGGTATAATGGCACAATTTCTGTTCATTCTTAAAACATGCTTATGTAGCTCATTCCTTGAAATGAATCAGAGACACAAAAGGGAGAAAGTAATCACATCCCACTGATGAGCAGGAGCCAGAAGGAATTCTGCAGGTTACAGATGGAAATCTAATACACAGCAATGGAAAACAGAGGCTTGAGTATGGACTTACTCTGAACAACAGGACTTTTCCCCAAATGCTGAAACCAAAAGGCTTAATTGCATGGCTCTTAGCAGCACATCCCATTCCTGTTCAACTCAATGTTAAACCCCTGCTAATCTCAAGGGGACAAGGCTCAGGCCCTCTGTAAATGGCATACCCTTTCTGATGGAATGAGGTGTCATGTTTAAATAATTATTCCCTATCAGCTGCTTTTGGAAGGCCTCTTGAATTGCCATGGCATAGCTGCTCTCACCCTAGGCACATCAGAGATGCAGGGACAGAGATAGCAGGCAGGGAAAGAGGCTCAATGACAGGACAAAGTCAGCCCAGGAGCCGTGCAGGACAACCTTCCCAGGCCCCCGTGTGAGCACTGCATTCATCATAAATGTAGGATGGGACTGGCGGGGCCTGAAGGGTCCAGTTAGTGTCACTGGGAGTTACATGCATAAATGAAGAGAGATAAACAGTCCCTAAAGCAGGATGCTGGAATAAATCTCAGTATTTTTCCACTGTTCCCAAAAAACATGAGAGCTGACACCACTTTTCTCAGGCTGGGGCATGGTTTCCACCCAAGCCACCACAGCCTCCCCAGCCATGTACCAGTCCTCATTTACAGACCTTCCTCCCTGTGTGTGTGTGCCCTGCCCACGCACTCAGAGATCTCCAATACATAAAGCTGTCTGCCTACAAATACAAGATATTTAAAAACTCAAAGCTAACCATGACAGGATTTGTCCACATCTCCTGGCAAATCTGTGGTGTTTGATCCTTTACATCACCAAGATCACACAACAAACTATTGCTCTCATTTTTCCCTCCTGATATAAGTAAGCAAGAGACAGCAAAGAGAATGGACAGGAATGCGCATCTTTTTAACTCCTGGGGAGCCAAGCGGTTTGCAAAAATATTTTATCAGAGGCACAACTCACTTCAGCTCCTTAGGGTTTTTCTACTTTTTTGTGCTTCAGACATCCCAGTCTGCATTTATTTAGTGCTGCTTCTGCCTTGCAGTGGTTTTGGGCATTAACACCACGACTAACTTGTCCCTGTTAGGACTAGTCATTGGCTGCAAAATGAATCACTCCAGCGTGGTGCTGCTCCTGCCCTTCTTGCTCAGGCCTCATCCAAAGCCCTAAAAGTCAGGGGACATCATTTAACGTGGTGGTGGCTGGATCAGGCCCTGCTGCAGGCCAGTCCAGCACCATTGCTAGTGACACCTGTACCACTGCTGGTGACCATGGTATAGCTGTGCCTCTCCACTTTCCACTGTGGCCTGGGAAAGGGGTGGGATGCAGCCCCAGGGGCCACCTTGTGCCCTGGGAACATGCAGGCACACTTCCCCTGGAGTCCTCAGGAGCTCCACATGGCTGCAGCTGTGCTGTCCTCCAGTAATGACACACTGGGGGAGAACTTTGCCCACTGCTAAAGTGGGGTCTCCAGAGACAGAGGAGGAGAAGGAGGGAGCGGGAGCATCCCAGAGCATCAACCCTGCAGTAGTTCCTGCACATGCTCCAGTAGCTCTACAGCAGCTGCTGGACATGCCAGACCCCAAGGACAGTGTCTGCCACCTGGGATGGCCCAGGACCTGCACACAGCACCCCTGGAAAACACTCCAGGCCAGCTGGCACCCTTGGAATACCCCAGGTGGCTGCAGAGTAGCACCCACACCCCAAATCCCTGCTCCCTGACCCCAGGGAGCTGCGCTGAGGCTGTGCTGCCCACAAACATCCCAAGACCTGCCTTTTCTCTACCTGGGCTTCTTATCTTGGAAAGAGTTGTTTAAAATGCAAAAAAGTCAGGTCAGACAGCTGCCCACTGAGTTCCAATGCATGCGTTTAAAAAGGGCCAACTTACTTTCCACCTCTAAGAGAAATAACTTTGCTCAGAGGAAAATTGGATACCTGTGCTCAGTTCCTGTGAGTGTTCTGGATGCACAGGATGAACAGACATTTGTGGCAATCTGATTGAGAGAGTTGTAAGAAAACATTATGAATTTAAAGTAGTACAAAAAAAGGTTTCCATCACCTCCGTGCCTATACCATGACACATGCATCTTAATATATTACATAATAAAAAAGCCATGTTGTTCTCAACCAATCAAATTACGCTACTGTCTCTTTAATAAACAAATCCATGTGCACATTAACAGTGTTGAAAATTCAATTTAAACTCTTTGTCTGTTGCTGCTTACTCTAAAGATGGTCTTTCTTAAACAACAGAGCACCAAGGAGTCGTTAGGGCTCTCTCTTCATTACTTCAAAAAACCAATCATTAGACACCAGAGTATATACGTAATTAGAAAATCACTTCCTTTGCAATCCAAGCTAAGTAGTTTACATACTGTAATTACAGGGACAAAATCAATTTTTAATCATTTCACTGATTGGGCTCATCAGCTCTGTGGGAACATTGTAACCTGCTTGTTGTGCAAAAGCAACATCTGGGCTAAAACAATTACCCTTTGTTTGCTACAATATTCCTTAAATCTTTTTGCTTGCATAAAAAAATGAAAACACGAAGACAAGATATTTCGATGTCTTTTTGTCCTTGATCAACATATATCCTAAAGTACTACTTGCAATGAGAGTTTAATGTTCCTCAGAATTTACAGTTAAACAGTACACTTCCAAGGAATGTATTTTTTCAGGGAGATAAAAGTATCTGATTGTTTTAAAGAACCATTCAGCTGGCTAATTGTTCCATAGCTAACACATGGTATTCAAACAACCCACACATTACAAAAGCTCATCTGGATAATAATGGGCAACTATTATTGCAATGGTTTACACTTTTCTAATACAAATGAATGGATTTTATCAAAATTTGAAAAAAATCTAAGAAGCTGGGTATGTGTGAAAAATAGA
Source organism: Corvus kubaryi (assembly GCF_017639235.1). Lineage (NCBI taxonomy): Eukaryota > Metazoa > Chordata > Aves > Passeriformes > Corvidae > Corvus > Corvus kubaryi. The sequence goes on along the minus strand of NW_024581093.1, from coordinate 13,663,745 downwards.
TGGTATGAATTGGCAAGGCAAGGCTAAGCATTTTGTTCTCTTAATAGGAAATGACCTCATTTACACTGGAGTAATAATTAGTACTGCTTCACTGACAGTTAAGAAAAAAAAGTTTCACAGTATAATAAGGCAGCATCTCCTTTGTTAAGATCTACATTGATTATTAACCCTTGCCAAGAAAACCCAAATTTAACTCTGCCCTATGTGTGCATGTGTTTTGGGTTTTTTCAGGCAGAAAGTAAGAGGAGGGAGGGAAAAAGAAAAAAAAAGAGATAGTATGAGCTAGAACTAAGGCAAGATCCCAACCTGCACCCACCAAAGCCAGCAGCTGCTGCATGGCTGGTATCAGAGCACACAGGATGGGATGTCAGGGCTTGTTAAGTGAGGATATTGATGTCTGAAATATTTAATAATAACTGTTAGAGAATACATTTGGTTTTGCCTGGACTGGGAAGCAAGCATGCATCAGGCTTGTTCTGTGCTTCAGATCCGGCCGTTCTGAGCACCAGATCCTGCTACCTGCTGTGGTCCCACAGGGATCCCCCAACAGAGGAGCAAACAATCACCTCCACTGTCACCACTTCTCCTCCTTGCCAGAGTTCCTAGTCCTGGGGACGTGCAGGAGGAGGGTCAGTCTGTGCTGGAGATGCAGAGGCTGCCCTGTGTCCCCCCACACCCAGCCTGTCCTGCCCTAGACCTTGGAGCACTCAGGGCCATGAGCTCTTCCCCTGGCCAGGTCTGGGGGAAGCTGCTGTGCCAGCAAATGGAGTGGGTGGGAGTCCTGCAGCTACCCAGAGATCAGGAGTACTACAGACAATGGCAGCCCCAGCTCCTCACACGTCCCTGTCAAAGGAACCCTGTTTCTGAATAATTTACGCAACATTTAGGTGAAAATATTTTGTATTTTATTCAGTAGATGCATTTTTTTTATAATGAGGCCCTCATTAAAACCAATATGTGTGTCATATTGTCAGGCAAATATATGTTAAAATGTCACTTTGAATATGAAACAATACATTTTTAGGGGCTTGACTCATTAAAGAAAAATATAAGCTAAAGAAAATTTCTCTGGGTAAGCCTTTAAGAGCTGGGCGGGAAATATTTTCCCGTCCTGCAAAAAGTTTGAGATTCTTTTTTTTTTTTTCCCCACCCACTGCATTTCAGAGAAAGCACAATCTTACAAAGGTTCCCATTAAAATAAAAGTTGCATAAACCAGCAGGATACCCCTGTCACTCTCCTTTCCCTCCACACCCACCGGGCAGCCAGGAGCACAGCAAAGGCAAGGCTCTGGACTGGCAGGTCTCACACCGGGCACCCACTCACAGCCTGCAGCCTCAGCCACTGTCCTTGGAGCTGTTCCTCTGCAGTAACATCATTCGGTAGCCACTGGCCAGGAAAAAATGCCTCTATGCCAAGCCACAGAAAGGCAGATGAGGGCTTCAGCCATGCCCTGAACAGCCCCTCGGAGAGCACAGGTCCTTCCCCCCCTTACCACATTTCAGGAAATTCAATCCAAATCCATCCCTTCCTGAATAAAAGTAGTCAAACTGACATGTTCCAATTCAAGCACTCTGTCAGAGAGCTGCCAGTCAAGACCAACCATAATCCAAATTCACTTGTGTTTAAGCAGACAAATCCAAATTTACTTGTGTTTAAGCAGACAAAACTCCTCTGAAGTGATCTGCATCTACATACTTAGCTTGCAGACACAAAGATGACAGAGGAACCAGTAAAAAGCTACAGATAAAACACAACTAAAAAAAGCAGAAGTATGCCCCTAACAGATCCACAATAATCATTGACATATCAACACTGACGAAGGCCACAATTATTTTCTTCCGCTGTCCAGATGTTGCAGAGGAATACAACAGCTGTGTTCGGGCAGCAGTGCCAGAGAAGGGCAGTGCAGGCCCGTCTCACCTGCCCTTCATTCTTCACCTTAATCCTTCCCTAACATGCGGGACAAGCCCTTTTGGTCAAGCCTAAGAGGAGCTACTGAGGGCAGCCCCTCCATCAAAACCAGCCCCCCCAAAAGCCTTCAAGACAGATTACTCCACTCTTAATAAAAGCATTATTTCAGGAGGACTGGCATCTGAAAGCTGCTTCCAAACAGGTAGAGCAGAACAATTTTCTAATGCATACACAAAGACCCAGGGCAGGACAAACCTGCAGGAGCAACCCAGCCTCAAAACATTCAGTAGGCCAGCTCTTCAGCCACTTAATAGAAAACAGTTATGTGAGAACCTTCAAAATGAACAACCTTGGATTTCTCCAGAGTCTTCCTAAGATCTGCAGGACTATTTCACTTCCCCTGACCTCTGCACTTCTATGGCTTATATGTGAAATTAATAACAAAAGTTAAAGGGTTTACAGGCCTAAGCTCACTACTTTTTAACTGCTGAAAAGATTTAAAAATTTTTTTCACTTGTGCTCATTTAGGGATAGGTGTTACCTGCAGGATTTTTGTATGGAACAGCAAGGGGAAAATCAACATCTCCAATCCTGGGGCATCTCAGAAGCACCTCTTTTGGGAACAGGTATGTGCCAAATGACAAAGACAGTTTTATTGTGTATTTAGTTCCCTGGGAGTGCCCCAAATTATAATCATAATCAAAATTTGTAGCAATTAAAAAAAAAAACCCAAAACAAACAAACAAAAAACCCCATACAATAATATGGTCAGATGTTAAGGGAGTGCTGGAGTGTAGAAGAGTTGTTAAGGTGTTGGGGCCTAATTGTCACCAGAAACAACAACTATCCACTCATACACAACTTAATTCTAGTTCTAGAAAACAATCATCAATTTACAGTTTTAAAGAGAAGAAAATATAAAATACTTATGAAATGATATCTTAGGAAAATGCATTTTTCATTCCTAACTATCTTGTTAGTGCATCAAATTACAAAACACCATCTGAAGCAGTTTTCACCACATCATATAAGAGGACATTTCATAAGTGTTACTGCTCTCATCACAGTCTAGTAGAGAAAGAAAGAGGGAGTTTGTTTATAGATTCTTTCTTGTTTGTTTTACATTTTCTATGTAGAAAAAAAATCCAATCACCCACAAAAAGATGTAGGTCAAATGTTCTCATCTCAAATCTTCCTTGATAAGTAGCGATTTAAGAAGTCTATATAAAAATGTGTTATTCCCTTTCAGCTCATAGGAAAAATGTTTCAGAAATAGCACATAAAAAAATATTCAATGTCACTAAAACTGGAATAGAAAATGTTTTATAGATTAACAAACATTGTAATGAATTTGCACAACCTTAACTGACTGTATACATAGCATAATGAAATGGTCTACATCCTTTCAAAGAAAAATTAGGTATTCCAGCACATAGCTTTAGAAAAGCATTGTTCAGAAAAACCTGCATTTTTTCCCAGCTACCATGTAATTTGTGAGATGCATTTTTAAATGATCTGCAACTGCAGCAGGCTTCATCAGTCAGATGATACAGATAGATAATTCACCAAACTGTCACATGATCTTCCATCAGTCTAAAAGATGTGAATATATTGCCACAAGCTTTGGGAATAATGGGTGCACCTGTTTACAGTGTCACCTCTGTTTGCTAATTGTCTCCTTGAGCTACATTTTACTTCTAATGCATTTATTTTTGACAGGCAGTGTCTATTTAGAAATCACATTACTTCAAGTGCAATTGTTCTTTTGTCTATCAAGTAAATGAAGTGTTGTTATACAGATTTCAGGTTCTGATTAGTGAAGTATCAGCACACCACAAAGGTCAATCAGTTATTTACCTGAGGTAATAGAAGTATGACAGGCCTCCTAGATATCCTCTAGATCATGGTATAGCTCATGTTAGTGTTAATATTTTTTATTTCAAACATCTATACATACACCTTAGTTTGCATGTATATATTACATAAATGTATTAAATGTTCTAAAACATACAGTATTGCACATTCCCTGAAGAACATAAGGACAGAAGCACTCAAGTGGAAAATATCAATGTCAATGCAAACGCAACTCTTCTTCCCCGGTATTTCAAGTTAAGCCAAGATAATGGTGATAACCAAGGTGTCAGTCTCACAAATATTTTGCAATTGTTTATGCACATAAGCTGTCACACCAAGAAAACTAATGCTTTAAAAATACATTTTCTTCACTGTGCTTCCTGCTTTTTATATAACAGTGAAGCAAAATTCAGTTAAGGTTACTTGCATTAGCTTCAACTAATAAGATGCCATAAGAAATTAAGACGAGCCACTTGAGGTCTAAGAAAGACCACAGGGGATTTTTATTCACACCCATACCCTCATGTCTACAATGTTATCAACATTCAGTTAAATAACATGTCTCAATAAGTACAAAACCATGCCTTTATGTATATATAGTCACATATTCAAGTAGAACTATAGTATCAAACAGGAAATTTTGAAAACCTAAATCAGCACATTGATCACAGCCACTTCACTGCATATATATTGATCCTATACACACACACACACACACAAAAAGACATTTTAACTGTTTATTACCAAGGTGGAAAATAGCACTACTGTAGTGAAAGCAGTGGCTTGTCAAAGCCTCATTATTTCTCTTGTCCCTCTGTCCAAGTTCCACAACCCACACTCAGCTCCGTCATGCAAAGATGAAGTAGAAGAGCAAAATAATTGTCCAAAACAAAGGCAAGGTCCAAAGCTGACAACTGCCCATCCTCACAAAGGTCTGGGCACAGCAATCCAAGGAGATTACCAGGGATTCCCAGCCACCATTGCTGTTTCACCAGATTGCCAAAAGAAAAGCAGACAAAAAGCCACGCATGCCTTAAGTCACATTCTAAATTGGCTCCCAGGAGCATTTCTACCTTGTTCACTAAAGCACAGGGTATGTTTTCTCAGTGTTTAGCATATGCTACATAACCTGAGCAGGACTTGTATTGTTCCAGTAGCTGTTTTTCTAAAGTATGTTCCCATCAGGACCATAATTACATGCAAAATGCTAGAGTTAGAGTCGTTCATAAAGTCTCTTTAAATTTTCTCTAACACTTTCTAGCAAGACTAAGGCACATCTTGAAACAGAATACAGAAGAACTCACAAATCTTGAGCACAGATGCAAACCAACGATAAAAGTTCAAATTACTCCAGGTAACTTTATGTATTCCACAACCCAAAATGCTATAGGGAAACGTCCCCTGATGTATTTTGAGGAGCAGTGCATTTTTCAGGTATTTCTGCAAGTGTAAGCACAAGTTCGATAGAGTTAATCATTCATTAGTATCTTATAGACCTGTATTTATGACTAAAGCTCCTGAAAATTTGAGTCTAAAGTTCTCAAACCACACTTCTCTTGCAGCTTCTAAGGTTAAAAATCACAAGTGCCATACACTTAGCAGCAGCAGGATTGAGCCTGGTGCCTGTAAAAGAGACAATGGACACAGAATTGCCATTTCCTTGCTAGCCCAATGTCTCTCTTTGGGAAGATGCATCTCCTACCATAGCCCAATGTTGCAGAAAAGAGATCATTTATGTGAAAAGTGTACAAATTTATTGAATAATTTTACACCTGCCCCAAGAATTGTTTTCTTTTGCACAACAGCAAGCAATCTTTAGGATATCATTTTGCATACAGAGAAGAGGATACTCCAGCAATAATGCTGGTTGCCTGAGACTAAATCCTGCCAAGCACTTCTTTTGCACATAAACAGTCTTCTTGAAATCAATGAGATTTCTTGAATGAGCTATTCACACAAGTAAAAGGATCAGGTCCTTAAACAGCAGAAAGTACAGACAACCATGTTAACATAAAGCATCAAACAGGAGGCGGTCTCAGCAGTGGACCAAAGTATAGTCACCTACCACACATGGTTAATGAGAAGTGACAGGTCAAATTCAGATAAAATGTAAAGAGGGGCACTTTCCTGCCTGGAACAAAACCTGTTACAGAGCTTTGCTTCGTGTCTAGTATCAGGTAGTAGCAATGCAATTAAATCATCATCCAATGAATTGCCAAAGCTTACCAGCATGATGATCACCAAAATAACACAACAAACACCCTAGAGACACAGAAAAAACACAACCATCTACCTTCCAATACCCACAACTAGACCACAGGAGACTGTTCAGCCCTGGAGACCAGAGGAGAGATGCAGCACAATGAAAAGGGATCCAGGATGTGAAATCATCCTGAGATTTTATGTACACATACCAGGGAGCTTTCCAAAAACACCGAGACGCTGCTTTCCTGATTACCCTGGCTTCCTCTCACTTCTAACACAGTTCACCTGCATACCTCCCGGACAGCAGCAACACTGGCATGAGGCATCCCACCCGTCACACCCCTTCTCCTCCCTTCTTCCCCCCCCTGCAAACACCTCACAGCACTGCTGAAGACCCAGCCAGCCTTTGACCCTGTTTTACTTCAACTTCTGAACCTCTACATAATTGACAATGGAAACATTTAATTCTGTTTCAGTCACTGCATTTCTCTTCTATTTAATATATATTTTAATACTGGAAGGAAGGGGGTGTGAGGACACAGCTCTTTCCAAGCAGAACTAATCCTCCTTTGAGGACAGGCGAGCCCCACACAGCTCTCGAATCCAAACGGCAAGAGGCTCTGGTTAGCTGGGGAGGCTGCACAACTCAGCAGGTTGTAAAACAAGGATAAACAACAAATTATAACTTAGTGGCAACTTCCGTTCTCCCCCTGCAGCCGGGATGTGCGAGACTGGCCACTGAGCGCGTGGGTAAGTGCGGGGAGCACATATGCGCCAGCAGAGTTTATAGTGAAGGAGGGGAGCACGTGGGTGGTAGCAATTTAAAAAGCAGCTGTGTGTATGTTTTTCCCAGTTAGACTGTGAAATCACAAATGGTGGAATCAGCACTGTAAGCTTAAAACCACGTTAACCCACTTGGCTGCATTTTATTGTTAACTTTGCATCTACATTTTTTCCTTATTTTTATAAAGAACACAGAAGGACTCCTCATCCCAACCACCTCCTTTTATTAATAAGGGGATAAAATGTCACTAAATATTTCTACTGTAGCACTAAAGGGGTGAAGAATTAGAAAGTATTATAAAACAGGACATTTGTGGCCAGAGCCTTTGGAACATTCATACTGTTACATATACTTTCACTAAGTAATCAGGAATGTATTGGTATTTTTAAATTATGTATCTCTAATAACACAAAAGTACTTAAGAACAGAAATAGACAGTAATGGAAAATGCAGTCAACTGTTGACAACATATAGAATTTCAGAAAATAATTTACAGAGAACAGCACAGCAGATGAGTCAAAATTTTCTCAAAAATATTTCTTGCCTCCGATAGTCCAATGTAATTCATTTTCTATCTCTGTTCATTAATCATTGTTAAAATTAGTGATCCATTTCTTCCACTCTGCCATCTGCACTCAGCTTCGTAACAAACATGACACCTTCCTGCATAATAAAACCTGACAACTACGAGGATGCATTTCCAAATAGCTTTCTGCATATTTGCACCTCTATAACTGATTCCGTTGTCAGACAAAAGTGGATTATTTAACCAGAGTTCTTTCTTTATCAATTCAGTACACAGACGTGTGCTTGTGAGGGAGTGCATGCATGTGTGTGTATAAAATGATCAAGTAAAAATCACTTAATTTGAATTAAAAACAAGATATACCAGTTATCTTTGAATTCTCACAGTAGGTAAAATTGATCTTATACCGGTATGTTAGTTTTAATCTTCTGCTATGAAGCTTAAGGATGTAACATTTGGATTGGCTTCATCTTGTAAAGTTTGCATACACTAGAATTATCCTGACACTCCAATTTCCTCCAAAAGAAAAAAAAAAATCATATCCAGCTCGGTTTTGTTTCCCAGCCTTTGATCACTGACAATTTCAAATAAATATTTTTAAGATAAGATGAAATATCCAAGCAATGAGAAGATATAAAAAAGTGCACAGATAAATAATTAAAATTCAGGATGTCATTTCCATCCTGTTCAGGCTAGCCTCTAATCTCCTGGTGACAGACAGGGGACCAGAGAACAGGGTTCAGTTCTTGGTCTCTTTCCATTCCATCAACAGATTTGGAAAGCCATGGCAGCAGGGCATCTGAGTGGTCCCTTAGTAAACGCTAATTACACTTAGATCCCACTGATTAACAGAAGCTGCAGTTCTCAGCACACTGAAAATCAGGCTAATGGTGGGAGCATTAGGCCATCCACATGCAAGTCAACGTGAACCTGTCCACCGACTGTGAGGAATCTGGTGCCCTGTTCACAGCTCGGTTTCATGAGCAGAACTGGTCAGCCATGAAAGCCTCCGTCCACTCCTGCTTCAAACCTGCTGGGCAGCAGGGAGGGGGCACTGAGGAACACAAAAATGCACACCAGAGTCATCTGGAGGCTAAAGCAGTTACCAAAATCTTTAAAATACTTTCAGTCAGACCTAGAAAGTATACTGACCTTTAACTGGAATTGAAAAAGAACCATCTTTTCCAACAGAGGATGTGATTGTTCCATAGTAACCTCAAACAACTGTGCCTACAACAAGGTCTGCAGGTGCCCCATAACTGCCGACAGAGTGACAAATAAAATACAACGTTCAAGATGGGAACTGTTCCTTTTCCATCAGTTTCCTCAGTGGTAAGTTTGGAGTTATGGGCACCACAATCACCCACAGCCACATACTTGTTTACCTGCAAGCCAGGTAAACCCATGGCCCCCGAGCATCCCCAGGCACAGCGCAGCTGCTGCACACACACCTGGCGAATGCACCTCCGAGGACACACCCAGGGCTTGGGAAGAGCACCAAGGGCTGACAGCACCAACTGGTAGATTGTGCTGTGTTCAAGAGACCATGCTCATTTTCCAGGTTTACCAGCTGACCTACTCACTAAATTTGGACAAGCTGTCCCCCTTCCCGATGTCCCCATTTCCCCCTTATTAAATGGGGATGCTGACACTTGCCTCCTTTGCAACCCATTGAAAAGAAAAGCTAAACGGCTTTCAACAGCATCACCCACTTCAACTCCTATAAGCAAACTGAATCAGTATAAATTAGTTAACACATCTTCTCTCAGTGCCCCAATTTTCAACTGTGCACTACCACTAGTATTATTCCTCTCTGATAAATTTGTGATAGAAGCTGTCAGTGGAGAAAAGATCTTCCACTGCTAACATAATAAAAAACATAAATGACAGACTTTTTACATTATACATTTGTATGTAATAAGAACATATATTGCAATGCTTCTTTTTGTAAAATATAAGGCAGAACTTGAGTACAAGTCCAAAGGGTCAAATCCAAATTGAAGCAACATCTTCAACATACACTGTGAGAAGCAGCAGAACATTTGAAGAACAAAGGACCCAGTTCTGCCTTCAGATGTATGCCTCTGCTTACACATGCACAACAGGCCCGAAGGAGACCCAAAGTTTCTGCAAAGATTATTTCAGAAAGCCAGATAATTATTATCTTGAAGGGAGATTAAAAAAAAAAGTAAATTGATCTATTTTTTGATACAAAACTGTCTAATACAACAGCAAATGTATGTCAATTTTTGGAAGAAAATCTGCATCTGACATGAAAGTGTCTGTTCAAAATTTAAACCAGATGTGACATAAAACAGCTGAAATCTAAATTTTGGGGAAAAAAAATCAAGATGCAGAAAAGATGTAGCAACTGACTTCTGCTGGATACTGCAAGGGTAAGAGAGCCCTCTTTTTAAAGCATTCAGATTGGAACCTTTTTAGGTACACAGAAACAGTTTAACTGGTTGGCATTACCTTTCTAAAATACATTTTATTTTGTGATCTAGGGTTTGTTGGTGGTTTTTGTTTTGTTTACTTATCTTTTTTAGTTTTCTCTCCATCTGGAAATTGGCTGTCTAGCCTATTTATGAATTTTCTGTATGTTCTTGTATAGAACTCAGTAAGCATTGGAGAACAACTACGAACTATTCCTTTTATTCTTCCCTTAAAAGAAAAAAAAAAAAAAATCAAACCAGCATTGTCTCTATAGCTGCCTCTTTTGCCTTTTAGTTTCCTTTTTTCTTCACATGTCTGCATACTGACACATTCAATTTCAGGTTATCAGCACATCTGAATTACAGAATACTGATGGGGATAGAGGGCAGGCCTCTCTGGACTGATTAGCATCATTTAAGAAAGCATTCACTTGCTTGCTTCATTGGCTGCAGGGATTCCATGATGGGTGGCCTTTTAGCATTAGAAGTCAATATGGAGCAATCTCATTTGAATTAAATATGGACAAAAGAAAAGATTTGATTGTGGTTATTCATAGCTAACCTTTTAATTTCATAAAGCTCTGAAATTTGGGATTTTGTAAGCCCTAAAACTTAAATATACTTAGTTTTTCATTTCTTTTCAACTCACTTCTCTTCTCCTCCTCCAGTTTTTATGTACTTTTTAATTTGTGCAAAACTTAAACCAGAAGGTTATTTCAAAAGAAATGTCTGGATGAATATTCAGGAAAACCTTTTAACCTAGTTAAACCTACACTGACTATAAAAGGAGGAATGCCTGATTCTAATCCGTAAATGTATGTAAATCCACACTGAAAAACATATTTGTCTCTATCAGACTCATACTTGTTTCTGAATGGACGATAAATGCAGCCAAGTATTTCATTAACACAAATAATTATGTATGGCCAGTCATTACGACCTTTGTTAACAAGAGCCTAAGTCCATGGAAAGGTTGCAGTGATTTAAAGTACAGCAACAAAATCTGATCACAGGGAAACAAATTTCTAGTCTTTCATTAAAGTAGAACTATTCTGTGCACCAACAAATAAAATAGAAATAGCAAGTTCCAACCAACCAATAAAAATCACAGAAATCTGTAACATCGAGCTACAGAAATAGTTGGGAGAAAATAAGTAAAGCTTGAGTTTTCCAAGAGATCAAAAGAAGTTAAGTGCAAAATTTGACTTCCAAATAGATGAAAGCACAAAAAGTGTAGCCAACCTCTCTGAATATCTGATCCCTCTGCACTTGAAGACAGTGGGAGTTTTGCCATTAACTTCAATGGAAGCAAAATCAGACATTGAGAAATGAAGTGGAAGTGGCTTTTGCTGAGCTGGGCTGAGTGCCATGATACAGGATAAGCTCAGCCTATGAGGAACAGAGGATAAATATCACACTACTCATAACACATGACTTGTCCCTTAGCTGCCTATCCCAACAGACTGGGCTTCAAGTTGAAATATATGGTTAACTCCAGTCCAGACAATTTCATAGATATCCTGATGAAGGAGAATAGTATGAGAAGTCCCTCAGTGGGTGTCTCATAGAAGAAGATTCCAGCAAATCATTCCTGTGTTGCAGACGTCACTGAATCTGAAATCAAGTCCTGCTTAACGCATTTCCATGGACCATGTTAAAGATTAAATCAACCCCTTAAAAAGAAGCACCAAAACACTACCTGCAATTAGAACTTCTAATTGTTTTATGGAAGTTAATCTTGGAACCAATCCAAAGTATTCACAGAATTACTCCTGAATTCCTAAATATTTTAGTTCATTCCTGCTGTTCTAATATAGAGCACCTAGAGGAAAGAGAGTGGAGGTAGGGAATATGTTTCCTGAGGAAACATATGCAGTCAACTTTTTCAAATTGTGTGATGTCACAGTAGCACTGAATAGTTTTTAAACTGAGCTTTTCCAAGTTTCCCACCAGACCCCAGTTTACCAAAAAATTACAATTTTTGGTTTTTTCCAAACCAACATCCCAGACCGCTGCACTCTCATGCAGCATTATATCAACAGTATCCTTAGCATGCATTCTGTCCATTTTCAAATGGAATAAGTCTAAATAAAGAAACAAAAGTGCTTGGGAGCACTTTCACTGCAGCATAAGCATTCTGAAAAGGCCCTTCACAAATGTTTCCAATATGCTTTATACTGCAACCCAATGTGCAACTTCTAAACTACACCAGCACAAGTAAGAAATTAGAAATGTTGAGGGCTATTGAACACTGAATTTTCACAGTGCATCTGCACAAAGTTATTTAGCACAGATGTTTCTGTAATTGTGATCCACTGGAAAAACTTAAAGTGTTCAATGGCCCTCACACTTCCACCTGCAGAGCAGTACTGGTCTAGTACAACTATGCTGAGCTGAAATGTATAAAAAGCAGCAGCAGAGGCTGGATCTGACTTTGTAAGGATTTTCACAAATAGTGTTATTCTGCTTTGTTTATGAAGGGGTGCCACGATTTTGGGTTTTTTCTTTTCGTTTACAAAAAGACCCACATATTAAAAAGGGGTGAAATAGATTTTACATGCCTGGCTTTGAACCTGGGAATCTCCCACAGTGCAACTAATTGCATTGCCAACAAGACACAGGAGTACACCCACAAGCAGCATAAAATGTAACTGTGAGGGGTGTGATGGTAAGTCTTTATAAATAATACATTCATCCCAAGGTGCACTTGTGTCTATGTTGTTAATGTAGGTATTTTTTCATTAGTAGCTGTAAAGATATCTGGGCAGGTGAACATCAATATGCCTCTAAAGACAATAAAAATTGGGAAGCAAGAGAACAGGACTTGTTTGTTAAGCAGAATGGTTAGAGATACCCAGTTTGTACAAGAGCAAAAGGAAGTGAAGCTCATTACAGCGACCCTATCTCTCCTATGCACTCACCTGGCCTCAGAAATTTCCAGGAGTGCATCACTCTATTCTAACTGCCCACCAAAGAGTGTGTCTGAGAGACTGCAGAGACAGGCAGTATCTCCCTGCCCACAGGAATGGCTGAGCAGAGCAAGCAGCACAAACCTGGTTAAGGAGCACTGAATAACGACCAGTAACTTCAACTAACCTCTCTTGCATATCCCCAAAAAAGGATTATAGAGATTCTTTAAGCTGAGAAAACAAGAGGGAATTGATTAGAGAAAAGATTATAGGCAAGATAAGGATAAGACAATTTTCATATAAAAAACATCTAATAAGGCTATCAGCCTTATTGGGCCATAGATGTGCATAAAAATTTAGTGATAGGTTGCTGCTTTTCAAAACACAAATCCATAATGTGTACTCATATCTTGAGCCATAAAAAGTGAGGAAAATGGTTGAGTTAGCAATTGAAAATTGGCTGCAGCAACCACTAAATACATTTTCCAGAGCATATGAACAATAATATGACAACTGCTCCCAACCAGATAACCACTTTGTGCTGCTGTCCCACCAGATCTAACAAATGTACCCATGCCAGTGCCTCAGCAGGAGAGCAGCCAAGACCACTTAATTGCTCCAAGAACCTGTATTTTTACCATTCTTGTTGCTAAGTTGTTCCTTATCTCATTTGCTGTAACGTTCTTCTACCATCTCTAATTTTCTTTGGAGTCCCACACAGCGATGTTTTACCCTTCTCTCCTTCCCTGCTTTCTGACTGGGCCATTTCTTTTTTGCCCATGTGCCTTCCTCCAAGTTTATGTCACTGACACCCACATCTACATCCTATACCCGTCACCACCTGAGCTTTGCACACCTGCCTGCACCCAAGACCACCTCTTCCAATTATGTTGTTTTCAATTTAAAATTTAATGGATAAAATGGAACTATGTATTATCTTTCCTTTCAATCTGATGCCATTCCCTACTTTGTCACTGTTCATATGCAATGCCATTTCCTTACCTCCTTCAGTGTCACTCCTTATTCTGTCTCAAAGATTTCAACTAACTCCAAAACCTGCTGCTTTTTCCCATGCCCCAATTTAAGAAACAATCTCTTCTTTCTAAACAGAAGACTCTTCAACTTCTCTATCCTGACTGCTACTGCAACTTCTACTTACTCATTCCCCAAATACTCAGCTCCACCCCAGCACAGACAGCTGTTCCCTGAGTAGGCCCAAGTGTTCTGCAATAGAAACAATAAATAATTAAATGATAATGAGGAGGCAGCATGCTGATAGAGGAGGTGGCACTACATCCTACAAGACAGCACCGAATCAGTGTGCCAAGATAATAGAGAGAAACCAAGCATCTATAAACTGAATTTTCATTTAATTCTGAAAAGCAGAATTTTGGTTGGCCATAGTAAACATCTGACAGTAGTGCACAGAGCTTTGATTGTATTAAATTTACCACCCTGGGAAACATTTTAAAGGATGTGCATAATGGGCTTTTGAAAACGGAAAACAGGACCAGAAGCCCAAAGCCATGCAAGCCCTTGACCCTTATTCAGGCACCTAAATCCCACTAAAATGTAGCTCAAGCACCTCAAAACCCAAAAGGCCACACACTCCAGAAGATATAAGCCACAGGCATGTAGTTCCCTGAAACACTTTTGAAGTCGTAACCCCTGGTCAAATGCTATCTTAAATGCTACCATCCCACCACCTCAGCTCTCACAGCAATTTTATCTGTGTGATGTATTTATTCCTGTCCTGTTCTGCTACAAGATGTAAAAATAGCTTTATTGTTCCACCTTAGACGTGGCTGCTTCTCCGTAGGAAACCACCTTAAGCAACTGTTTCACAGTCATTTTGTTAAACTTTGTAAGTGCAGCAAACTTTAGGGCACTTGAGAGAAAGTTCACAATAAGCACACGCTCCTCTTCTAACCAAAGACCTAATCAAGAAACATGAAAATAACGTGTATTGCACAAAACATTCACTCAGTCCTTCTTCACACTAAACCTCATGGTGTTTAAAACCTTGGCACATTTTCGGGTTTCCAGCTATTCTCACTGCACAACAACATGAACAGAAATAGCTGCCTTGCAATAACCATTTCTAAAAGCTTTTGGTCCCCAATTCCTTCTGTATTAAAACACCAGCCCCTTCTCAGGCAGGAAGAGGTATTTTAATGTTCAAGAGGCAAAATTTGGTCTCAAAAATAAATAAACAAAGAAATGTTAACAGTAAAAAGGTAATAGGGAAAACAAGAGGGGAATTAAAGCTGAAATGTCATCCTTAACTCACCCCCACCGTGCCCAACTCTTGCAGGGGTCCTCTAACAATTGGTAATCCTTCATAGTGTACCATATGTGCTGCAATAACAAGGCCCAATGAGGTACATTAAGGATGTCATTTCAACCTTACCTCCTTGCTTCTGTGAGATGAAGGGAGACCCTGAACTCCATTTTAACATAGTCTAGTGATTAAATAAAAGTTGTACTTTCCTAGGACAATGCTGCTCAGTTTTGTAGTGTAAATAAAAACGGCTTAAGTTGGTCAGCTGCTAACCACATGGTAATAATAAGTACAACAGACCGAAGTTCACAATTATTTCAGATTTACTCTCTTCCTGATCTTTCATTTTTATCAGCAAAACATCCTCTTGGCAATGGGGAGCTAAGCTGAAACTTAAATGAAAAAAATGCAAGAAGTAAATGACAAAAGACACAATTTTATGAAAGGAAAATATTCAGACCTCAGCCTTGACCTTGACCTTTTACTGTCTTTTAACATTAAACATTTGCCCCACCTTCGAAAAGATAAATGTGGCTTTTGATGACAGCCTATGTTATCTGAGGATTAAAATAGCCCTCTTGCAGTGCTCAACATTAAAGTCTTCCACATTTGCAAAATTGCAAACAGATGCAACTCAAGTACCTGCAAATAATCTGCCAAGACCAATTTCAAAAGGGAGATTTCAAAATATGTGGAAGTCATTAGGACATGTATTATTTTTGCAATGAATAGGCGCCAGGAGTGTCTCAAGAAGCAGATGGGTGCTACTTTGTTTATAAAAGATCAACAGAATATTTGCCTGTAAATGAAGACGTATAAGCTATATGAAACAATTATGTTAAAATGGTGAATGTTTCAAAGCTAATTGTAATGGTCTTTTAAGATCTGAATTCCTCATTTCTTACAGCATGCTAAAATATCATTTTAGTTTTGGTCTTGATTGATATAATTACAAAAATGGCAGAAAATTAAAGCAAATGCTGTCAGTTTTGCTGTTGTAAATGTTGTCACTTTATCACTTGTTTACAGTTGCACCCATACTGATAAGTGAATATTTTTCAACATGCATAAAAAATACGACCTTAATCTCATGGGAAAATACAGAAAGGACAGTAAAAAACATTAAGCTTAAAAACAAAACAAAAAATATTTCCCAAACTGCAACATGCTACCTAATGACCAGGAGTTTTAAAATTCACATCTTTATGAATTTCCAGCTTTATAAAAGAGAGGATCACAAAGGAAACTATGGCTATATATAACATATATAAATTTATAAAGAACTCAATAAACATTAATACATTATCCCTGCAACAGAACAATAAGCTGTAGCACAATACAGCTGGTTAAAATCCAATGTTGTATTTCTCAAAGTAATATATTTTAAATCAGGCTTCCAAATGATAATGAAAAATTTGTCTGTCCAGATACTAAATCTATTTGCCATTATTTACCATGAGGAGGATGTATAAACTGAAAAAAAAAAAAAACCATATTTTACTTGCCCATCAAAAAAATTAATTGCTTGGGCAAAGAGAATTTTGCACTGTTGATTAAGACAGCCATACCCAGAAAACTCCACTGAATAAATATTTTTACATTTGTCTCAGTACTGGTAAAGAGTATTATTACAACCATAGTTTAATATGTGTATTTAAATTAATGGGGAGACATTTGGAGGTTTTTTGTCTGTTTGTTGTTTGTTTGGAGGGTTTGTTTTCCCACAATTAGACTTAAATAACTAGAAATTTATATGAGATATCTACATCAAAATACTCATTCAAGGTCTGCTGATGTTGCAACATACCAACAACAGCATGACTACTTTCATTTATTGCCATTTACACACAACTGATACAGCAAGCTTAAAATAGAGTGGAACCCCTCAGAGTGCAGGTTAGGAGACCCAGTGAAAGTCAGAGAGCAAATGTAAATATTTTTCACACTCTCAGGGTTTCACAAGATCCTGCAAACTGCAATCTTCACTTTTTTTTTTTTTTTTTTTTCAATGTGATGAAGTTTCTGCTAGGACCTAAAAACTCTGTTCTTCACTGACAATCTTCCAACTGGGGCTTCTACTTTTAGTGTATACCTGTAAGATATAGAGAAGGAGAAAGTAAGAAGAAAGAGAAGGTAGTAAAAAAAAAAAAAAAAAAAGCTGCTAAAGAGAAATTATGAAAGATAAGCAAGAAGACCTAAGCAAAGGGAAGAAAACAAAACAAATATCAGAGCAAACAAAGCATTAAACCCCATACTTTGAATTCAAAAAAAATGCTTCTAACATGAATAAAGCATCACAGTATGGGATTAATGGAATATTTTCTTGTCCATATATAGTTTAGATAAACGTACTAAAGGTAAAGCATATACAAAAAACAAATCTGCAATTAGTGGAAATGTTTTTCAAAACTTGCATTGGCTGCTATATAAATATAGTGAGGAAATATCTGGCGCCTTGTAGGAGATACAATTAAAAACAGAAGTGGGCTTCCATCCCCTAGAGCTCAGAGTGTCCAGTCTCAGCATTATCAACAGAATCAGAGTTAGGTTTCAGCTAACTCATGGCTAATGGGAGCAATAGGCGAGTAAGACTGAAAGATCCAATACAAAAATTAATAATAGTCTGGCAATTTTAGAGCTAAAAGGCTTTGGAAACTGCAGCTCACTCAGTGCACGGGGGTTGTTCCCAGCCATGGTCAGAGTGAGCCATTCGAGCACAGGGCAGGAGAGCTGAGCCCCACAAGTCCACCCACAGGTCATTCCACACAGGCCATCTCTGAGCAACAACCTCTTTATGGAACCTATGTTTTCACCTTGAAAAGTACAGCTCTATCACCAAGTGCTGCACTTCACAGCCTTATTCTCAGGGGTGCTTCATCACCACCTCCCCATGGGACACCTGTGGGCAGATCTACTGAAGAGAACACTGGCCAAGGAGAGGCTAATTCTGCAAGTTTCCCCATCACCAGCATCAGGAATCTGGTGGTGGCAGCTGGTGCAGAAGAGTAGGACAGTAACACTAGCCAGCTCCAAGTGGGTAAATGCAACACAAACTGCTTCTGACTACTGTCCTGGTCCCACATGGTGAAACGGAAGGACCGTCTTATCTTGGATCATACTTTATCCAATTTATTACATTTCTCCATTGGAGCTTTTTTAAAACTTACTTCCATTTTTACTGTAACCAGCCCAGGTCATAAACAGACATACTGCCTTCTGTTCCTAGCCCAAAACCATTTGGGATCAGTTTACCAGAATTCGGCCACTGGGCAACCCCTTTACCTCCTTAACCTAAAAAGGACATCCCTCTTCCACTGCCCCAGCCCTCCCGTCATCCTGGAGGACCCAACAGATAGGAGACAGGCTGCAAAATAGCAAGCCCCGACAGTAAATTTTATTTGGAAGCAGTTGCCAGATTTCAGAAATGGCAGGATTCCTGTTTGTTTGGAACAGGAGGATGTATTTATACTGCAGATACGGTCTGAGCAAGAGGTTGTCTTGCTGACTGCTCAGAACACGTTTGTGGGAGTTTGATTTCAGCTTACGAAGGGGTCTGCACCATCTGGAGACTCCTACAGCCTCTGGCCCACTTCAGGAGCCTTAAAGGGATCCCATATAGGAGCATATTTGAAACTGAATTTGAGGGGGGCTGTTTGACTCATGCCAGACTATACATTTATGTAAAAAAAGAAAAAAAACAAAACCATGTGCAAGTACTGCTACCATAAATCTGCCCTGAAAAACTACGTATTCCAATAAATTCTGTTACAACACATACTGACCCTGTTCTGAGCAAACCACACAATTTTAAAATTATGCCAGCCTCTGCAAAACTATGTGGGATCTCTTACACCACGAATTAATATCCACAAGAGACTTAGCTGAGCTCATCAAACTCATTTCACATAAGACAACAAATTAAATCACCCCAGGGATGAAGTACATGAAAAGCTAGAGCGCTATCAAGCAAGCTCGGTCCCTATAAGGTAGATTTCTTTAAGCAAAATATTAACTATAATTTCAGAATACACTGCTGCTATTGTTTATACGTACCACATAATGAAATGCTACTCCTGTTTTCACCAGATGGTAGCACATATAATTTTCAGGCCTTCAGTTCATATCATAATACAAACAATTGGTATGGCAAATATTACTGGTCTATAAACACTTCCACTGTTCCACAGTGCATGCACGAAAAAAAATACAATTTTTCCATTTCACCGTTGTAATAGAAACAATTATAATTTCTGATATTCCAACATATATGCATATTTGGTCACTTCTTGCCACCCAAAATAAACAAAATGATCAAACCTCAGACTGTTTGGCTGCTTCAGCATTTTAAATGAAAATCAAATAGTAACAAAACTATGCAAATATCAAAATGCTTAAATGGTACAATACAAGATGTATCCTTAATACATTTTAACAATAACACATGCTGTGTTCCTACACTGGAATAACATCATCCATATGAATCCCAGGAATTTAGTATATCTGACAGTTTCCCTCAACCACCCATAACATTCTTTCCTGTCTCATTGTAGCTGGCGAAAGAGAATTCTATAATTGAGTGGTACAGAACATGTGCCCTCCCTGCTAGAAGATGACAGATGGATTATAAAAACTTCAAAGCAGAGCATTTGGAGCACCAGGGGAGAGATAGTGGGTATTTGAACTCTCAGTCTTTACCCAGGAGACAATGGCACTCTGACATGGTGCATATATCAAGGAATGGTGTAACTAGATAGACATAATCTTTCTTTTCAGTAAGTATTTAACATTCTGTTACGAACAAGTTTCAGCGTAGCTAAAGTGCAACTCATCTTAATACTAATCATCGTAGCCTGAAAGGCTACATGCCCCCTTTTTTCAATTTTGGCTCAACTGCTCCTTCATAAAACTGTTTTTTAAAGGACAGAAGCAGCGTTACATTGGTGCTCAGGTAGCAGAAATGCTATTTTTAATCTTAAAATTAATATTTTGCTGGGATTTAGTATTTGCATATGTGTAGGTGAATCTCTTTTGCTTGCTGGAATGCTTATTTGCATTGTCTGCATTTAAAGCTTGCTCTCCATCAGAGTTTACACACCACATGTTGCTGATCATTCGCTAGTTACTAAAGTTCCCTTAAATTATTAACATCCCTAAAAAAATCCTTATAATTCCAGGGGCATAAATCCTTTCAAGGAATTGATCCTTTCACTCCTGCTGCTATACCACAATGATGGCTGAATGTCTGATGCCATCTTTATTAAGATAAATTATAAACTGAAAAAAAAAACCCTCATCTGTCTGCATCTTTTAAACACCTGCTAGAAACACAGAAAAGAGAGGATCCCATTCACACCAGAGGTGCGTTAAAAATTTCTTAAAGTTAACAATAATTGCACCAGCACACAGATTTTCTAAATCATTACCTTCCCATACAAACACAGGGGTTTGGTATATCTTGAAACTGTTCATCAATTTCTTTTTTTACTGCTACTGTTACAGCCATTGCTCCTGGTTTATTAAGAAATTACTTGCTGAAATTGTTTTTAAAAATACCTATGACTTACTGTAAGGTCAGAAATAAAAACGAGTTTAAAGGTCTCATTTGTCTATATCACAAAAATCGCACACACATGATTTGACACAGTTTGCAGCCGCTGCTCAGGCAAGGCCCAGGACTAGAATAGAAAGGGTATTATTGCAGGTCAGAATTGAGGGGTACTGGCAGAGCTGCGTGTGGGAAAGCTTGCATAACAGTCACCCTGTGCCAAGCTTTAGCCTTTGTTATTAGGCCCTTTAATGAACGCCATATTCACACAAAATAAATAAAAAAATATGCTGCATATTTTAAGTAGAGTGAATTCAAAACTAAACAATTGGAAGCTTCAATGCTACAAGAAAGCCACACAGTAACTATTCCCATTCTCCTACAAATGCATTTAATAAAGTAACATGCGAGCGATTTTAAATATTTGATCCTTTTATTATACAGTCGAAACTGAAAAAAAAAAAGGCAAGCAAGCGCTCTGGAAGATGATGAGGCTGTAGTTTTTAAGTAGCAAGTAAAAACAATAGTACCAAGATAACAGCGAAAAACAGAAGCAAGTAACTTTGCAGCTGTGTTAATAAAAACGTCCTAGCTCCAGCAGTGGAAGAGCTCTCGCTCACGCACTGCCCAGTGCTTCGCCATGGATGGCTCTCTAGCAAGAGCACTGTGGCAAAACTGCAAAATTGCCTACTAATGTATATTTTTTCCTGCACAAAACATTAATCCCAGTCTTTACAAGAGGGTAGGAGGTGGAGGACTGTGATGCTTTGAAGGAGACCTGTTTTGAGAAACCCATTTTCATCTTTTCTTTTTTCAGTGATCTTCTGCCATACTGGAATGTAAACACCACAGGAATAGACAGAATCTCGAATTAAGGATTTGGATGCCTTTCTTTAGAAGTAATCTTCAAAGAATGTACATCCCAAACATCACAGGAGCTCAACAAGCTAGGAAGCTAACTACTGCCTGTAAAACTGCACAGGTCATACCTACTACTTACTACCAGCTTGGGTCCTGAATTGCTGGAAATAAAGACAAAATTGTTTTGAACCTCAGCATATTTGACAGACAGGAGTATCAGGGACAGTAATGTTGCTTTAATGGAAGAAAGCCATTCTTTCACAATGGCACTAGTGTACTTATACACACTGTGTTGTTGAATTAAAAGTTAGCTCAGCAGGACCTTAGCTTTATTTTTGTTAGTAGGCATCCACCATCAGTAGTCGACACTAGTGCAGAGGGAAGGTATGTCTTATTTACAGATGCTATTGTGCAGGCTTTAATAATAGTAAATACACAGAAGACAGACTATTGTGGATGGAAAAAATCTTTGGTTTAATGAACTGTCAACTCGTCCATCACGATGTTACCCAACCTAAAACCGCCAAATCTGGACAAGCTCTTTGATGATATAAAGCAGACAAGAGGTTTTGCTCACACGCAACAAAATGGAAGAGATTGCTGCCATTAAAAATACACTAGCCCATGCTAGCATTAACTGCCACACATTTTTTAGATAATAGCTTGATTTTTTTTCCTGTGAGAATAGCCTTCTGCAAGAAAGAGACATTTAATCAGAGTGATACATGACATCCAAAAACTGAAACCAAAAATTATGGCATGAGCTAAAAGCAAGTTGTCTTCCTGAAGGCAGAATACTGAAACATCTTTAAGATTAATTCTGGGAGAGAATTCTGAAAGTCGAATGCTGAAAGATATTGAAAATACATTAATTATGCACAACTCAGGATCTAGGAGAGGTTAAACCCCAACTTGGCAGAAAATTGAATCCTTTTATTTGATACAAACTTTGTACATAGTGATGTTGTGTCCTGCATCCCTAATCTCCCTAGATCTACCAATGGAGCAAAAGGGCTGCAAGACAAAGAAATTGGAGATTTAGCCATTCCAGTGTCATCCTGCAAAGAAATTGAATGGAACAGGCACTGTGGAAAACGGCTTCTTGCAACCATTTGTGGCAGAGGTCAAGCCTCAGACCTACCTGGGGCAATTGTCCATCCTGTTCTATCAAACATTTATAACGACTTTCTCAACTAAAGTGGGATTCAAGGAAAGGAGACTTTTCACAGTTGCATCTGATGACTCTCTCAGGAACAACTGTCAGTCACATGCATTAATTTTCTGTCACCTTAAGCACTAACCAACCTTTGAAGACATGCTCCCCTACTTTCCACAGTGCATATTTTCCAGTTTTATCACAGCTGAATATTAATCCCTTATATTAATTTTGTGTGTGGTGTGTGTGCATGTTCATCCCTATGTGTGCATTTTAACACTGGGGACCCTTGCTTTCTGCTCTGGGTAGTCTCAATTTTAATACTTTAACCATTCATATTAGAATGCTCAAAATTTTGGAGGCTAATTTTGAATCATCTGCATTTTGATTCCCGTAAGGGCCAAGCACTTATTTTTCATTACGAAGTGCAACAATAGCTGTGCTCAGGAAATCAAGTCCTATGTCTCTGAGGATTATTTTTCCAAGAATCAGACACACCAAATAAATGATGTCTTTGGCAAATGCAATGCAAAAATCTATGTATTAGACACACATTCAATTTCATTCTACACTTAGATACTTAAATGAAGATGAATCTTACACATTTGCTAAAGAGTTGATTGGTCTGTTTGATAACACGATGCTCTCCAAAAGGTCACCAATTTGTCTAACCATAGAAACAACCACTAAGAAGAGCAGCTAAAGAATCAGATTCCCTGAGTACTAAATTTTGAGGAAGTTCTCTGTCTCCAAGGACACAGATAATTCCAGAACATAGACATGAATTCTGTTCTGGTTCAAGGTATGAGAAATTCCTTAAGGTAACAATTTTTCCTTTTTTAGAACAGTAAAGGTCACAGTCTGACACTTAATTATGACATGAATGTTCAACAGAGTGGGTAACTGATTTCTCAAATGGAAGCTGAACTGAACAACCTCTGTTGTAGCCAAACTCACAACAACCTCACAATAGCATGCCCTCTTCTTCCCTAACCCTCAAAAGTAACTCCATCTTCCCACCCTTTCTCACTGATCCACTCCTGTAAATGAACTCTAAAATTTCTGACTTTCCTGGATCCCTCTGTGGAGATGAAGTCAGCTCTTGGGAGTGCTACCAAAGGCCCAGAAGGCAGCAGGAGACGCAATGATAAGAATGATAAGCTATCTTTAACTCAGCCAGTCAATCAGTTCTTTCAGCCATCAAGTGATGCAAGCACAGTTCTGGAACCAAGGTCCTTGTTTTCCAGCTGAGTTAAACATTTGGTAGCCTCACTTTTCCTTTAGATAACAATAAAGGCACTACGAGAAATATCAAATATCAGCACTCTTCTAAACATAAAAGACCCATCATCTCATGGTCTGACCTACTGGCAAAGTGCCAGAGGACTGCTGATAGTTTTGTGGGTGCTACACGAGCCTGGTAACTTCAGTTCAATTAAGGTAAGAAAAGACTCCTCCACCAACACACTTACTCTTTTAACTACAAGCCCAGATGTCCTAGTCTGGGAAAGAAAATGTCATCTTGAAATAGCATGTGAAGATAAACAATAAAAAATGGAGCAATTAAAACACCCCTTTGACTCCACAGCAATTTTTTAACCTCACCTATTCTTTTTACCTGTTTTCCCAATAATTTTTCATATCTAAAATTTCAACAAACATTAACCAGAACTGGACAAGACATTGTAGGAATACAGTGGATGAAACTGGACTAGTGGTCCATTTTCAGGAGGGACTATGAACTATTCCCATGTACTGGTCTTACAAACAACAGAGAAGATTCAAACAGGTCATCATAAACATTTAATTCTGATTTACTTTAAACAAATCTATACTTTTATTTCTTTGAGCTACTTTTGCAACACAAATAAACCACAAAATTATTTTCAAAGGCACAAACAAGGTCTCACTGCAAGGTCTCCTAGATGTACACAAGCTTAACCCACTGTTTACTCTCTCCCAGGATACATCTCATCTTTAATAACTATAACTAGAACACTTAATCTTTTTACTCAAGTTATAGACACTAAAGGTTTCAGTGCTGGAGGGTGCTGGTTCTCTTATCCATGTCAACCAAGGTAACAATTCACAAATAGAAGGTGATGTAACTACAGCATGTTGTGCTCCAGTGCTCCTGGCAGGTAGTATTGACTCTACCCTCTCACCATCTCCTAGCATGGGGAATACTGCGAGAGAGCTCTTTTGCCAATGGTCAGGGACTATAAAGAGCAGCATTAACCTCACTAAAATAGAGAAGTATCAGAATTCACTCTTCTAGCAAATATCCAACTGCCTGATATGCTCTCCTATTTCTCCTAGGAAAACCCTAAGATTTTCCCAGCAGGTGTCTCCATCTGAGAGTCTTCTTACCTGGAACAACTGCTTCAGTGTGCACCTGATTGTGAAACAAATAGTTGCTAAGAGGGAATCAGGGTTCTAAAAGACCAACAGGCAAAGACCACTCAACCTGATTACAGCATTCAGTGATACCATGAAGTTGCACTCCTGTTTTCACTTCTATTTTCTAAAAATGGGTAAGAAAAAAATATTACAGCAATTCAAATCTGACCTCTTGGCTGAATCATTTCACCATGGAACTTCTCCATCAAACCATTCACAGGGGAAAATTCAAGTGTATCTCTCTAGAAATACAGACAACTAGAAAGTTGCTTTCCATGGTTAATCTCTACAGGTGAAGAGTTAAGCTTGCCCTCTTGCTGCCAGCTTTTCCAAAATCATGATATTTAACCAGGGACAAGGAGTATTTTCAAGAGCAAAACTGTCAAATGCTGATTTGAAAATCTTCTGGGGAATAGTATCAAAGTTGAAACTGCTTTACGGCTTCTGTGACATACATGGTTGGAACTCAAACAACTTTCCAAAGGGTCAAGAAAAACTTCTTTGGTTTAGGAGCAATCACTGGCTGAGCCATTCTGTTTGAAGGCTGTGGCTGGAAGGTAAACTTGGGGTGAGGAATCTGTGCTTCAGCCCAACCAGAGCAAATATGTGGCAGATGAGCATCAACACATAAAAATGTGAAGGTTTAACAACTGGGGAAAGCAATCTAAACAGCCACGTACAATAACACTGAATTTGGAAATGGCATGTAAGCACAGAAAGAGATCTTGCAATTGACAGTCCTCTGGAATCATTAGTTCAGTGACAAGCAAAGAGTAAACACAGCCTTAGTCATTCATTTAGAAGGGCATTAAGAGCAGGATGGATAGCACCTTTCTGCCACAGCAGAAAGCCCCGGTGCACCCATGGCCAGCATATATTGTGTGCCACTCTGGCCTTGCCCTATGAAAGAATGTAGGGGAGTCAGAGGTATCAGAAAGGTCAAATAAAGTGATAGAGGAGGTAGAGTTGCTGGTCCACAGGAAAGATGAAAATACTTCTTTTCACAAACATCAGTAATCTTGGAACCATGCTGCCACAGAGGGTGGGGCAACACACATACTGCAGACTGGATAGGTTTGTAGTCTGTAGATGCATACTGTGAGGATTAGGATGGACCCTCCAACATCACCACAATGACAGTGGGGACCAGGATTTTGTGAGGAAAATGGACCACCAAAAGCATCTGGGCTCACTTGGCCTCCCTAACCAGTACCTCTCAGTGCCAGCACCAGGCAGAAGGGCGAGGTGGGCCAGTGGCCTTCTGCAAGGGCATTTCTTTCACGGCAGCCAAAATTACCACCCTGCAAACATACAACAAGACTTTCCTCCATCTACACTCACTCAGCCCAGATCCTCTTCATTTTTCCAAGCAAATTATTAAAACAAAAGCACATTCATATACTTTTCATGAATAATACAATAATATTTCTTAAAGGTTGCAAAAATTCTTTTACCCACTTGGCAGACAGATATGCAAGCACTGCCTGAGCTTCAGAGGTGATTAGTGCCCCAGTTGCAACCCCAAGACTCATTCATAGCAAGAGGCCTCCATCACCTGTAAAAATCACCTCCCAATTAATTTCTCAAGGCCACACAAAGTCAGGAAAAGAATTGAGAATAAAGTTCTGTCCAGTGCTTTATCAACAAATTTCATTTTCAGGTGTCCTCCATTTTTTCTCCTGATATTATGGTCATTCAAGCTCATATTTCACAGATGGACACCTTTTGCTCCAGGCATACACTACTTGATCTATTTTAGAAATCAAGCACAAGATCCTCAGATAGGGCCAATCCACACACTCACAATGCAGGGTAACGTTATGCAGAGGTCACTTCTGAGCTGTGCATCACCACTGCCTACTGGAAACTACTTCTGTGCACCCAGAACTGCAACCAGGGTTTATAGGGAACCCTTGTCACTCCCTATTCCCACCTGCAACATCTCTTTTCCCTCTGTGAATTAAAAAAAAGGGTGTGTGTGGAAAGAAAACATGGTACAAGAACCTAGAGATCAATGATGAAACCTTTGAATTCAGATACTTTAGAGCCAGATTTTGTCAGTTATCAATTCCACCAGACAGAATTTTCCCCCAAATCTATATTATTTGTCTAAAAGGGCACTCCAGCATATAAAAACAATTCAATGCTATAAATTTACATATGATATAAAATTTATTTGCTTGCCCACTTACAGAAATACCAAGAGTTAGACCTTCCTCTGATTTATTGAGGTGAAATTGAAATGTGGCAAAAAACTTAGAAGGTCACTAAGATCCTTAATGAAACACCTGATCACAGAGGCCCATTTAGAAAAGAGAATTCCAAGTTCTTTGGCCTCAAGATGCATGGCAAATCTTAATTACAAAAGTAATGGAATACATGCTGAAGGCAGCTAGAAGACAGATGCAAATAATTGCCATTTTTTTTAAAGTATTTTGCAGAATTCGTTTGTAGTTCTTCATAGTCTCAGGAAAGAAAATCTGAAGGAAAATGGCAAGGTATCTGTGAATAGAGCTGGGTAGAAGATCAAGTTTCTCCAAGACAGAAGATTTTTACACTAGGAGAAGGAGAAAGTCAACCTGAAAACCATCTCCTTCCTTTGAATGTTCTAGAGCAAATCCACTACAATAACATGAGGCAGAAAAATACACGGTGGAAAAGACATTCAGCGTTTACATTAAATTCTGCCTATGCACGTTTCACAGCAATACAGGGCTCATGTTTCAAACAGGATTGGAAACAAACAGCCCCTGATGGAGTCCTTGTGAGCAACAAGAGAAACCAGCACCCACAAGATGCTGTTGCCAGAAGTAGTGCCAGCAACTGGTCCTTTCACCCTGACAGACACATTAAGAGACCCAGATGTCCAAACTGAAGGTTTTCTAAAGGAGAAATCTAAAATATGTTTGGATCATTCATATATAGAATACTTCAGGCTACAATCATTCTCAGCAAGAGATTTTCCTTAATACTTGTCTACATCTGTCAGCTCATGCTGATACATACTGTAGCTTTATTTTTATTGATTTCAAATTTTAAAAATGTCACAAGTGAATTCACAGATCTTTAGAAGAGACCAACAGAAACTAAACTATTCCAACATCTTAATGGACCCACTTCACCAGGAGCAAATTAGTAGCCACAATCAGTAAATTCATAACTAGGTTTTTATAATTTTAAGCTGCATGCAATGTATGCTCTCTTCTACGCCACCTCCTTGCCACTGGAGAAGCAAAGGGTTTGTATTTTCCCTTTATATGACCATCTTCTTGTATCTTCCAGGCATATAATTTGCTATTCTTTTTTTCAAGGTAATGGTAGTGGTGCATGGTGCTTTGCTTTGAAGCCAATTCCACACTAAATATCGATGAGTAGCTTAATTAGGGACTAGTAAAGGAAAATTAAGGGTGAGAGAGACTGGTTAAACAAAACCAAACAGTGATGATGAAGAATGTGGACCCAAAAATGCATTTTAAGAATTCTACATGTTTTAATGAGTAATACTTGTGAGCTTTTTAAATCATTTTGTAGCTATGACTTCCAGTCATGAAAATATATTCAATCTCATAAAATGTCTGATATTAGCATGCCTCTTCAAGTGCAAGTGAGTTGTCAATAAGACAATTAAGACAACATCAATAATACACACTGCATGTTATTATCTGCTATTCGAAATCCCAGCCTATCCAAAGATCTCTGGAAACAAAGGGTACATCCAACATTGGCAAAAACATCTCCCACAAGTGAAATATGTAATTCTGAATGTATGCAATGGCACTCCTACCTGTAAGGGAAAAAATGAATTGCTTTTAAATACAGAATAAATAACTCCAGGTAATGTAAAACCTGGCTCTATAGAAGAAATGGCTACAATAGAAAATTAGCAATCCTGTGCTTAAATCAATCACTTCTATCACATGATCCAAGTCGATAAAAGTACTGAATAAGTGCTATCATTGACCTTAATCAGCCAACAATTGGCACACAGGGATCAGAAATCGTAGTGAGGAAATCAGTTGTCCCTAGTAAATTTTAGGGTTTGGGGGAACAGCAGACGTGCAGCCTCTCACAGTACCTTCCTATCCAAACTCCACAATGGTTTTAATAGGAGGAAGAAAGGACTGAAGTTAAATAAGCAAACTTCCAGCAGACTCCTTCAGGTATAAAACTTAACAGGTGCACATGCATTTCCATTTCATAGATGAAGAATACTCCACTCCTGACATTTTTCTCCCTCTGTAACACAGGAACTGTAGCTAAGCATACAATGAAAACAGCCCTCAATGATTTTATTTGCTTATAGGAAATAACCTATCTGGAAGTGAAGGTGATGAAAATCATTGCTGCACAATGATTAATTTGGGCTTTAATCTTGATGTCCCATTTCATCCAAAGTTGCCATTAAGCTCAAAAGGAGAAAGGACTACATAACTGGGACCTAACATTTTTATTTATCCACCTCATAAGCTGAATGTGGTTTCAGATTGAACAGAATAGATTTCGCTGTAACTAATGGACCAGATATATTCATACAATGTCCTTTTATTGATTTTATTTTCTTCTACCTATTGTTTACATTTTCCTTTGAAAAACACATAACTGTCATTATGCTGTAGATGTCCTTTACAATTATTATATCATTCACTATTTCTTAACAAAAAATACATGTTTTGCTACAGCATGCTTTCTAATGAAAGACTCCCCACTAGCCAAACTGGAGCCTAAGTTGTTAGAACACACTGTACAATTTGGGAGAAACAGAAGAAAATTAAACCCTTTGGAATTAGTTTGTTTGGTTTTGAAATATGTGTCTTTAAAAATTTAAGAGGAAAAAAAAAATGGCTAAAGGACAGGCTTCATTTTAGACACATTCTAAACAATAAGCCTATTTATATAACTGATCACATAACGAATTTCTAGGCACTTTATGGAATGAAAAGCCTTTTGCACTGCAAAAGTCATACCGCACACAGCTTTCAAGTTTCAGAAAATAAATATTCAAAGGGATGGAGCAATAAAAAGATATTAAGTATTTTTAACCCACACTGGTCTGAAATTTTACACGGTACCTTAAAAAACCACAAAGAATCTTGTCAAATATCTACTGAGGATAAGTATGTAAACAAATTTAAACATACTTTCTTTGTTTACCAATTTTTTTTTCACTCTTCCTTGATTTATATTGCAGTATTTTGTTCCTAAGTTACAATTATGCAAAGTACAATTTGTTTTGGATGACTATTTGGAATGTTTACAATTATTTAAATACAATTTACTTAACTATTTTGAAACCAAATGATGTGTTGAATTAAAGAAGGTTCAACATTCAAATTGCCATCATATGCTCATTTCTCTGCAAACTGCACTGACAGCTGAGGACAGCACATTTTCATTTGTACAGGGTGCCTGGTGTTCCATCAGGTTGCACTGATTTTAGAATCTTTTCACCAAAGGGCAACTTTCATGGAATCAGCATCCAACTTATCGGTCAATATGGAAGCCACGAGCTGAATGTAGGCAGAGTAGAGAAGAAAAACGTAAAGCCATGCTGTCATCTATAGAACCTATACAGAACTTAAGCTACAGCTTACAGAGGCAATGATTCAGCTACCAGATTAAAAAACATTTTCAAATAACCAAATAACTTTGCATGCAAGAGCAGCCTTCAGAGACATTCACATTTATGCAGAGCCAGCTTTTGCCAAAACAGCAATGATCTCAAGTGTTTCAGTTCCTTAACGCAACTAAGCCTGAGGGCACAAGGAAGGGGTGAGGTTGATAAAGTAGGAAGCACACACATATAAGTATCTTTGACAGACTAAAGCTTCCAGCAGGATCTCAACCAGGTGCAGCCACTTTCATTAGCCAAGTCTGAGATCACTCGCATGCTGACTACCAAGTCCTATGAAAATAGGAATTATCTGCCTGTGCCACAGCAGTGTTCATCCACACGCTCTGCCACTGCTGGACATCCTCAGGATTTCAAAACTATACACAAAATTACAAAATATAGATGGGTATTTGTGTTTAAGTTTTTGGGCAATTTTGATAGACTTCAGTTCTTTAACTTCATTGTGCTGTTTAATTTCCCATTAAAGAGAAAAAATTCTCAGTTGTACAGATGGGACAAGACAGAGTCTGGGATTTCTGAGGCGTGCGGAAGAGGAGATGTGTTAGGACTTTCATCTCTCCCTTTCGGTTTCTACTGAAATCTGTTTCTTCTACTTGTACAATCAATAACAGTCAAACTAGGATTGCTCAGATTAAAAACACAGTTACCAGCTGGAACCCTCTGTGTATTTCCAGCTGAAACTCTCAAGACGGTTTTGGAAGCTCAGCCTTAACTGAACTCCTCAGGGTTAGGGTGTGTTTGTTTAAATAAAAGGAGAAGTTCAGATAAAGGGTGTAAATTCCCCATCTAAGGCAGCTATTCTTGGAACACCTTAGCTCTTGGCAACAGAAACTGAGTCACAGTTTCAGAAGCCCCTTCCAGCATGGAATATGAAATGCAGTTTTGGAGATTTCAGTGTCACTGAAGTCAAGGCTATCCCTTTGATACTCAAAGTCTAAAATAGGCTTGAGCTAAATACTTCCTTGTCATGAATAAACCAAGTTCAGATATTTAATCAGGTTTTCATTTCTGTGGGATGGACCACTTACATTATGGCTATCACTGTGATACCAAGCCTTTGGTCAGTAGGGCATCTCCGGCTGCTACTGTGAAGAGTCAGGAGCTCTTCTATCTGCAGGTGTCAACCTGAGGGACTCTACTAAAATCCAGCTATGGCCAAGCCAGAACTGATAGCAGGTCTGCCTAGAAGAGCATTAGAGGATTGCCTGATCACCTGAAATTCCAGGGCATTTTTCTGGGTCAGAGAAGATCACAGGTGCTGCCACTGAAGAAAACCACATGTCAGCCACCAATCCTTAGGCTTTTTGACTAGGGAGAGTTTCCTCAGGATCACCAGAATGACTGAGGAACACAAATCAGCACCCTGTCCATGGGAGGAGTAAAGCTGAGAATTATTCTGAAGAGAAAATCTTGGTTCCAGTAAACTCAGTGGTAAAAGTCCCCATTATTCAATGGAGCCAAGATTTATTCTTAGACTATAAGGCCAATAAGGAAAACAGAAGCAAGAATTTTACTTAATCACTCCTTATGCACTGCAATAAGGAGATGGGTCAAGTCCTCCCTGTTATTATCAGAGTTCATGTGAGGACAGAGACAGGATTCTTCTCTGTTTTATTTCAAACCATCTTAGACACATCATTCTTTTCTTCCTCTTCTAATGGGAGTGCAGAAACCCTGAAATCTGGGGCTCACTCAGCTACCAAGGGCCTCTTGGTAGCTCTGTCACACAGATGGAAACAGACTGCAATTGCTGCATAACCTATGCTGTGCCCCAAGCTGCAGTAGCACTGCATGGTTTCATGTAAGTGACATGTCACAGTCAATAGCGAGCGTGTCAGCTCCCTGACAGGCACACGACGTGTGACACCATCCTCCAACGCCGCTCTCTTGGGCAGCCTCTGCCTCTCAGGGACAGCATAAACAAGACTTGGTAGCGAGGAGAGCAGGACAGGCACTTTCTGGGTTTTCTCAGTGTTGTGACGTGCAGCTGCTTTGGAGAAGTACCACCACAAGCAAGTGTCAAATGTCACTCATGTTTCCGCTGTGACTGCGAACATGGTGCAGTGCATAAAACCCAAACGTGCTAGTTAAACTGTGTAACTCCTGAGCAGTGCCCTCCATTAAATGTAATTGCATTATCTGACAAATAATCAATGTTCAGATGACACTCAAGAGTCCTAGCTGCTAATCCTGGGCTAAAACTATCTGATATTTGCCTCCTTTCTGAGGTTTTATACTGTGCCTGTGCTTCAATATCAGCCCCAAAGGAGAAGCAGCATCACAAATAAGGTCCTGGCTTCCAATATGAATTTTATAATAGTGCCATTAGAGAGATGAAGAACATAATCTGGTTTTGGACAAAAGAGGACTCAGTCTTTGGCAAGCAGAATGACAGAGCACCTTGTTTATATCATTACTTATGATATTTAGCATGTTAATTTTTCATTCCGTTAGGCTTAATTCTTCAATATTTGGTACAGATCTCTTATTTTACCAGGAGTTCCAATGAGAAGGGAAAGAGCAGTGACTTTGATATCAAGGTCTGCAAAGAAAATTAAAACAGCAAATATTAGTTCAACAGAACAACCTGTGAGAGTGTAAGAGCTATTTGATATGGCTGTGAGCTGCTCTGATCTGAATGCATAGAGGACAGCACTACCCTGGGACACAATAAAAAACTTCTCTCATTCTTTCTTCACCTTCCTCTTCCTCAGCTGGGCCTCCAAGTTGGAGCTCCCATGGTCTGCAGCCCCTATATCCCTGATGCTCCACACCTCCGACACAGGAGTGAGCAGCAGGACTCCAGCTCCTGCCTGTCCTGCCCACTCCCTTCATGTATTTCCCATCTTCATCACCTGTGTGTGATGGTATAAAACTCCTTAGAAGTCCCCTGCCTTCCACACTTCCTCATCTGTAGCCGGTAAGAGCTCAGCCAGGCCACCCTGGCAGGACCTGCTTCAGAGACCCAGCAGCTTCAGAGCCAGGAGTGGTCATGGGCAAAGGGAGCAGCCCCATCCCCTGGGGTGTCTAAAGTAGTCCTGCTGTGGGAAGGTGGTGCTGGAATGATGCCAGACAAGCCTCAGTGGAGAGAACAAGAAAATGAGAAGAATTTTCCTGCTCTTCACAAAAAAGCACAGTTCTGTGATGTGAGCTTAATTAACGTTTACATGAACACTGTATTTGTTTATATTTAATACATCTTTTTCTAAATGTAATTCAAGACCACAGCTATTTTAAAGTATGAAAAGCAATTCTTCCTTTGAACCACATTTTTAAAGGAACTACTATTCCAGCCAATTTAAAAAAACAATTATGAGACCACACATGACTTTTGCAATCACTAATTATTTATGGGAGCAACAGAGATTAAAAAAAGTTTTAAAAAACAAGAAGGTAATATGGCTTATTGCAGGTTTTCAAAACACTGTAACACCTAACTCATAAACTAACTGCACTGTGACCAGGATTTTTCATTACTTTGACTTTTTCTAACTGCAGAAGGCCCAATTCAGCACAGATATGCTTTAGCACCTGACTTCCAGTTTTAGCCAAACAACTAAACACATTTCAATACCACTGCTTCCACACTAAGGATCAAATGTTATTCCAGAAATGCTCAGTATGAGATCAACTGAAGCAGGACATGGCGATTCACAGCACTGTACCAGTAAGGTTTGGCACCGAACAGCTTTGATTGACAGTCCTTACATGTATGTGAACATCTTGTTTATAAAATCTGAAAGAGGGTTCATGAAATAAATTATATCCACAACTTATTCACAGCTGAAGGTACACACGATCTTCCCCACAAACTAAAGAATTCTGAAAAGCTACAGAAACTTTTAACATACAGCCTTCCTGAGAAAAATTAAGCATGTAAACCAAAGGAAAAAAAAACACTGAACAAAATAAAAAGATGTGACCATTCTAAAGTATTCTTATTCTTCTCATATCACTTTCTCAAAGACAAGTGTGTTTATACTTTTTATAGGTGTCTTCATATCACACAGTTTTAAGACAGGCATGCAAGCATCTTATAAAATACTAAATTATTATTTACATTCTCCTTGTACACTTGCCAAACTCCACATACACCTGCTCATAGAAGGATAGGGCACCTGTGCTAAGGCAAGAAGTGTTTCAGTATGGGCTTCAATCAGAGAGCAGCAAGCCCTAATAGAATAAAAGGTAACTGGGTTACCTAATTGAAGAGTTTAAGTGTTGGCAATATCGTTGATAATAAACTAATAAGTTAGAAGAGCCTTCTTCACCTAGATGTCCAGCAATCATTGGACAAAATAAGGCCTGAAGATTGTTTAGAATTAGTATTGTTGACATTTGAATACAAATTATCTTAGCAGGCTTTTGCACGCTGATTGTACGTTGCTGTTAAGTCCTCTTATTTCTACAGGAATAAATAATCCTTATTCAACATATAAAAGCTGCCCTAGTACTAAATACTGATCTCAAGAGAGGGCAAATCCTAAATGGAATTAACTGTACAGGACTAAATTCTACTCTCAGCAGGGGCACATGGGAAGCACCTTGGACCCAGAACCAGGGACAAATGGCTTCCAAGTCTAGCAGAACTTTCTGTTTAGCAAGGAGAACTTCCGTTTTTCACAGATGCTTTCTGGATAATTCTGTGAAAAAAACACACACACATCTGAACAGAACATGGAAAGAGTTCATGACACTTGACCGG
>NW_024581093.1:13617176-13628440 GCF_017639235.1 Corvus kubaryi | reverse complement strand
AAGATGGAAGCATGTGTGTGTATATAGGGTTTGCAGATAGTGAGATGACAATTGTTGCATATGTTTTTTTCTTATTGTTTTGAAGACCGCCTTTCCCCCTTTTCGGTTAACCAATTTCCTATTTTAAATAAGAGATTACCCAAAGGAGGAAAAGCTGTCTTCAAATCCAATAGGAAAAGACATGTGCAACACTTGTCCTCCCTTTATCTGCCAGCCCTGTTTCTCCTGACATGCTTTCCTAGCACTGTGGCAAACCCAGAGACCCCGATCCAAGAGATCCTGCTCTGCTACCTATACACATAGCTGCAAGCATGCTAAAAAGCTCCTCCTTCACTTATCTTTAGTTTGCTCTATCGTGTTCAGCTCCACCACCAGCATCAGAGAGACAGGTGCAGAGATTATTGGCATCTTAAAGGAAGAAAAAAGTGATGGCATCTTCAAGGGTATTTTCATTATTAAATCAGAAATTATAAAATTGGACCATGTTATTTTTTAAATAACAAAACATTTGCTCCACAATATAATTAAAACCAAGTAAAGAATGCACAGTTAGCAAAAGCTGTATGATGTGTCATAACAACAAGCAACAATAAAAATTTTCTGAAGACTTATGTGTAAATCTGTATTTATAAAGGAGAAACATAAAAATGAAAAGGTTTTTTCACTCTAATAGGTAGCATTTTATTTGACTTAAATACATGAAGCACATCTTCAAAAGCCAAATTTCCCAACAGAAAACCTCCTCAAAGCAAAGCACACCCATAAAAATAGTCCTCATCTGGTTAAAAACATCAACATCTTCTGAAAAGAGATGTTTTCTTCTAAGAAAGGTACATGAGTAGCTGTCATGCAGTTGAAGAATACAGACTAGCCAGACTATTTTTACAGAGGCATCAAATCTACTTTTAGATCTTTATACCAACTACGGAGCAGGAGAATGAAAATTGTGTTACATTACAGATTATACATGTGTAAACCATTTTCAAATCCAGCTATTCTTACTAAAAATGTAGATCAAAAATTTCAATACCTTTCCCAATATCACAGAAAAAGTCTGCATGATAATTTGTTTCTTTCCACAACAGTTGTATCATCAAATGCAAGTTCTGTCTAACTTAATGGTGGATGTGAGTTCACTGCAGAAGTTGTATTCAGTAAGCAAAAGGTTAATATTCTGAAGTCAATGATTTAGTACCATGACGTGGGAAGTAGCCAATCAACAGTTGGTGTTTGAAAGAGGCTGTGATATATTATATTTATAAAGCAGGGGGGTTGTGGTGATTCTTTTTTTTGCTTGTGTGACGATGATTTCAGTTAAAAGAAAACTAAATTCAACTCAGCCAGCTCACACCTGAAAACAAGATACTGAATCAGTGACAACAACAGACCTGATCATTACAACATTCATTAAGGTCTTCAATTAGTGAACTCAGTGGTGAATGTTGATCATAAAAACACTGGAAGAGTTTATATCTGCAAGCTTGGGCCCTATGAAATTCATGTTTCTCTAAGAGAAAGCCTTTCTCTTTTCAAAGGGTACCCAAGGGGCCCCATTCCTCATTTATACAGTGGGTTCATGGTGGCTACAGAGGGACACTGGATGAAGGTAGAAAGGTAGTGTAAGAAACAGAGGGAGGTGAGCTCAGAGTGCCTGTGTAATTCCTCTCTGTTTTTAGTGGCAGTGCCTCTCCAGACTGCCCCAGTCCACATATTCATAAAGCAGTCATCAATAGCCACAAATTCAGGCCATCCCCAGAAGAGCCCTTTGCTACCTAAACTATAAAGCAAAATAAATTAAAATCCAAACTAACTCAACACTTATCAGAAGCACCTTTTAAAAAAGAATTTAAGAGTTTTGATGCAAAGGGTAACTGTCAGCCAATATTTTACTCCTAGGATTTTATTACGGTTAACCTTCCAAGGATCTGACTTTATATATTCTCCATATGTGAGATTTCTATAGGTGCCAGCAGCAATAAAGGTATTTAAGGGTTGCAGGCATATCCCCAGATTCACCTCAGCTGTGGCAATCTCACAGCATTAACAGATCAGAGAGCAACCCAGAGCAGTTCTAAATGACTAAGACTGTTTAAACCAACTTACAACAGGTATACACACAGGTGGAAGGTCATCCCAAACCCTTGAGAGTCAGCTGCAAGGTGCTCATGATTTCCATGGACTTCGAACCAGCTGCTAGGAAATATTCAGGCTAGAATTTTTTGTTCTGTGTGACAGAGGGTAGTAGCAGTATTTTGTCTATACCTTGCAAGTATATATAAAAATAGAGTATAATTTTAAGATCAAATCAGAGCAGCACCACTGATGCAGTTTAGGTCTTGTAAAAATCAAAGTTGCACAAAAATTGAAGACCAATAAAAATGTTTCCATGGTTCTTTTTTTAATCCCATTGAAAACAATTTTTCGTTGTAAACATTTTTGCTAGCCAAGCACTGCAGCATTGTGCAACTGCATGACAGCCAAAGAGAAACTGATGAAAAGCTGACTAGATTGATTTCATTTTTCCAACCGGAGTGAAATACGTAAAAGGAAATAACAAAATGGTGAAGTTATTTTTACATATAAAAAATGTCCACATTTAATAAACTCACATGGAAACTGCACAACCAATGGTAATGCTTTTAAAATAGATCTACAGATCCCTTCAGCTCTGCATGGAAACAAAGGCAGGAGTGGGTTTCTGCAGCACCTTTCCCCTTCCTCAGGGAGCACAGAAACACCCTCTCTGCCGAAGTCAGACCTGAGCCTGTCCATTCCCTCTCCCCCCGTGACCTCCCAGTTTCTGTGTAGAGGTGTGGCAGGGGGTTACTACTGGAACTCAGAGCTATATTTATTCCCTTGGCTCCCATCCATCACTGTTGCAGAGCAGCCAGAAGGGGAACCAACCAATACAGCATGGATTCTGCCAGAGTTGTGCTGCCAGAGAAGTTAAGAATGAAAGACAGAGGAAACAGAAGATATCAAAATGATTATTTCTATCTCTAAGAAAAGAAGGATTTCCTCCCTTTGTGGATTCCCCTTCTACAGATTAAAACATTTCTTCTTTGCCTTTTAAGAGATCCTGACAGAGAAACCTGCCAGTTTCATAGATCTTCTGCACCTCGAAGGTGGTTCTTCCTGCGAGAAGGAACACGAACAGTGCAGTATCCCTTGCATCTCTCAGGCATTTGTTGGCATTTACGCAGCATTTCTTTCCTCCTCCCAGTACTCCCAGACAGAGAGCCGTCCACAGCAAGCTCTGTGCTGCACAGGGTCCAAGGCAGTACCAGGAAAAAGGGTTAAAGTTTCACCTATTACACCTCCAAGAGCTACTCACTCAATGCTCAGGGGCACGGAAGAATATTATGTTCAAACACATAATCCACTGAATAAAAATAATGGCAATGAAACTCCATTTCAAGATGAAAATTTTTTGGATTATAAAGATGCACCCCGTCACCAACTGACTTTTATAATAGCTGAATTGTGAACTACTCAAGAAAGAATTTTTCAGTATCACAAATACTTTGAAGATTTTAGAATTTCCTTTTGTTCTCCTCTGGGACTAACCTGATACCTTTTGCAATTTTTCAAAAGGAAAAGCCAGCAAGACAACAGTAAGAATATGACTACTCTCACCATGTCACACTCAGGAGCGCAGGCTGCGAGACTCTGCAACAGAAACAGTTAGATTCAGTCTCTCACATCACACTGGAGTGCCCAAGCCAAGAGTCGGTTCTCTTCTGACCCACTGAATAATTAAATGATTATTTAAATTGGAGTAGCCTGAAGCAGGAACTTAAAAAGAAGAGCCAAAGTGTGTTTTTAAAGCACTCACCTGGGATGTGAGAAACTTGATTTGAAAAACCTGATTCAAATCAGATAGAGAGGAACGATCTGAATCCAGCTCTCCAGTGACCCAGGTGCATTCCATAATCACCAGTTCATAATGAAGTGCAGAGATGCAACTCTTTTATTTTGAGCAGAAATTCAATTGTGGACCTGAGAAATCCTTCAAAGATGCAGCATGTTGATGCAAACTAATGAACTGGTATTTTTCAACTGCAATAAGAAAATGGCAGCTAGTTCTGGCCAGAAACTATATTCCTATATTTGGAAAGCCCTTAGCATGCCAAAGATACTACCAAACAAACAAAAGACTGAAATTCTAATCCAGAAGTTGTTGTGGGTTTCCTATTGCTCATTTATCTCATAGCATGTCCATTTATCGCAGGCACAGGCATACAGCTTTATGTGTTAAAGTGAAAAAAAAAGGAAAGATGCTTGAACATTTGATTTTTAAAACAGTAAAGAATATTTCAAAATAGCCAAGCTATTTTAAGAGACATTTTATGGTAAAATCCAAAGGAGGGAGTAGTCAGAGCAGTAGAGGTTTTTTTAGTCTGTATTATGGTACTAATAAAGATACTGGGTTAACTTCTACTAGTTATTTTATTAGCCCTAGGAGGAATTATACTCCTATGGCAAAATCTCAATGAATCAATGAAGAGCAGTTACGTTAAAAAGGTAATAAATAGTCAGTTTATTGCATGATTCAGTTTTGGGTTGCCTATAATCTTTGCATTTTTTTTAACTCAAAAAGTTGGATTCCTTTCTGTACGCGAAATAATGAAATGAGAAAAAGTTTAATCAGGAAACAGTGGAGTTGCACATGTTAGTTACAGTGAAATTAAGAATCGCATGAGATTCACCAGGTAAGGAAGGGAAGTTTTATCCACTGACTCAGTCCTACCCAAACTGAAATACAAAAAGCAGAATTGGATCCTAGGAACAACATCAAACTCAAGAAAATTTTTGCTAAATTTTATGCACTTTCCTGTGAGAAGGGAGATTCATCATTATCCTCAAAAATGCAGCATATATTCCAAGAAAATGAAGGTAAAAGTTACTTGAAGCAGCAATTTCAAAACTCATGCTGCTTTCCAGTATCGAGTCAACCCTCAACATTCAATAACCTCCAAAGTCCCGGTATAGACTGGAATCCATAACAGTGTTCATGCAAACCTTTCAGAAATAAAAGTACAAAGGAAAAAAAAAAGAGAGAGAGCATGTGTATGTGAGTGTTTTTTTTCAAAACTGGCATGGTTGAACGAGGGCACACACCTATGGGAAATCCTTGGCCTCTAGAGTAGAAGGCAGTTTCTACTTCTCCTGTCAATTACAAACTAATGCCAGAGAAGAAAAGGTTTCTCCCTAATTCACTCGATCAACACTTCACTGTCATATCGTTCCCTTGAGTAAAACTGTTATCAAAACTAAAATGTTGCACTGTTTTATGATTTCTGTGGACCCCTGAAGAAACAAGATCTAGGGAACAATTGTTAGGAAACACATGAAAATTAAATGTAACTCATCCATACAGAGATATCAAAAAAAATGTTAGGAGAGGAACATCCAGCCCACCATGTTAGCATTTGTTAATAGAAACCTGACTTTACACCTCCTTGCTTTCTTCACCCTAGCTCTCACATGCTCTTTCTCAAACCTAGGCTTTCCTTGAACTCATTTATCCTCTCCTTGCTGATAATTTATTCCATATGTCCTTTGCATGAAGTTATACTGCCTGAATTTCCTATTTACCCATGTTTCTCTAAATTTTAGATTAAAGAGACCTATCTACATCTATCTGTATCTACCATCGGTATTCCAGTGACGAGATTGATGGTAACAATGTCTGCACAATCTATGGACGCCAACTTATGAGAGTGAAATAAAACAGCATTAATACCACATGCTATCATTTAGAAAAATAAATTTAAGGCCAGGCTGGCAACCTAACACAGTGCTACGACATGGGTTACCAGGGCTAATTCCCAGATCAGCAGGGGCCAGGACTACGAAGGAAGCACTACACATAGCCCTGTTGTGACCAAGTAGACTGTGGTACTTGATAGCAACCCCTTTGTAGCATTGATGAGCTCAACAGGGCTCCCATCCTCCTCACAAAGAACCACAGTGACTGTGGCAGAACATCCCAAAGGCATAAAAAAACAGGAGGAAAAGTTTCTAACAGCACTTATTTAAAAAAAAAAAAGTAACATAAAGAAGCTGTAATGAAATTCACAAAAAGGGTGAAACAAGCTTATCATAACAGGAAGAATCAGGACTGCCATGTACTCCTTTGCACCATGGTACCCTGACCCACCTACGGCTGATGGCAAGGAAGGCTCCCCAGGACATTCCAGGCTGTCCCAAGGCAGAGTAGGGGCCACAGGTGATCCCGTAGTAGTCCCTGCCACCAACCTCCCCTGCAGCCGTCTCGGGAGTGAAAGTCAGCTCATACTCACCTTTTTCTTTCCCTTTCTGGCTTCTCCTGTTCACAAAACTGAGACAGGGCCAAATTTTCCCAAGCAGCCTTTCCCTGCCACTGTGGTACCCTCCTGGGATAACCCCTGCCTAATCTTCACCAGCTTCCACCCTCCTGGCAAGCACTCACTCCCTCTGGGAGCCTGAGATTCCTACAGCTGGACAGTTCAACACTAATGCATGAAAAACGAGCTGCTGGTTCAAAGAAGCTCTGTTGCTTGCCCCACGCCATGGGAATGAAGCCATCATCATTATTTTCAGGCACTGCTACCTGCAGATCTGTCTGTTAATATCCTACCAGGATCGGCAGCGCTGCTTTTTTCATAACATGGCAAATACTTGTAAGGAATTACCTAATTCTGCTTTTGGTTATGTGAGTCTCAAATACTGCAATGCACAATGGAGGAAAGATCAGATATTGAGGCTCCTGTGGCTATTTTAGTTCTGTTTTCCTCATCTGTGTTTAAAAGACAGTCAGATTATAACAAAATTGTTTGTCTTTAATATAGTTCAATTTGACCCGATGAACCCATCTCTTTAGAAAACAATCTCACATGGAGTACTTAGATTAAGACCTGTAAAAAACAGTGACTTCAAAATACTTTCAAGGACCTGTCTCACAATTTTTAAAAAACACAGACAACTAGGCTAATTATAATTACTCCTCTATAATTCTTTTGCCTTTTTGATGCATCTGGTTATCTAGTAAGATGCACCTGAAAATTAGAGCAAATTTAAATTTAAGGGAAAGGTGCCAAATTCAGAATATGGGGAGAATCCTTCCTCTGGGAGCATATTTAGTGACAGCTTTGGTGCAGTTGGACAGAGGTAACCCAAATCCTCCCTCGCTACCCTATTCCCCTGCCTGTTTCCTGATCTGGATCTCTGCTGTCCCTGAAAAGATGCTTCAAATCTCTCACTCAGTGCTTGGCTTCATCGCTTAACCTGCCAATGTGAGTGAAAATGTCATAGCAGTTATTGTGATCCACTCAGATTTCGACAGACGCTCCTCGGTTATTTCTCGTTAAACATCCATCGGATCATTACAATTTTCACTTGTTTCTAGCCAAGGGCAGATCCTGCTCAGTCGCTTGGTCCGACAAAGTTCATGTTCCGTATTCGGCCACACAACTGGAAGTTAGAACCACACAGCTGTACAATAACCTTGAGATTAGCCAATTAAGCATCAGAATTATTTTACTTTTACATATTTTCTTTCAGTAGCTCATCCTTTTTTCCTCGTCCACGAGTATCTGTGCCTGGAGTTCCTTCACTAGAGAAATTTGGATTTCCATCTACAGTTGCCAGAAATAAGTTTATTCATGGTTCTATAAAAGAAAGAGTAAGTATTCTATTTTTTCATCTGTGTTGTCTTTCCCTGAATCCAAATTCCTTGCAACTCAGGGAAATGCAAGGTATGAAAGAGAGGACAAAAAAATAGTTTTTCAAGATCATACTGCTTTTAGCATTTTGAAGAGCCGATATACATCTATTCAGGTATCTGAGAGAAAGTCGAAGATTAAAATTTAAATTTGCTTACAATCCTATTAAAGCACACTAAATCAGAAGATTTAAAAAAAAATGTCTTTAATTGTCCACACTCAAACTAGAAAAATAAATCTATTTATGGCTTTAGTTTCCATTTCATAAAGTTCATATAAATCATGCCTTTTTTTTTTTTTTTTTTTTTTGTCAAGGCACTCTAAAAACACCTGTGCAATTCAAAGTCAACTTTAAGGAAAAATCAACATTTGGAAAAATTACTTCTTACTGATTTCCCTACACTTGATGAAACTTGTGCTTCCCAGGGAATAAGCAGAGCACATTTTAATGGACTAGTGCATTTTCTACATCTGTTCTAATGCAAATCTCTTTGGTCACCTAAGGCTCCATGGTGGGTAAACAACCTAATGTGTCAGCTTTCGGTACTGAAGACCACAATTTCTGATCTCAGCACTGTCTTCATTGCTGCAAGCAAAACAGTGGTACTGATGTTGCAACTTACGGGCTACTCTCTTCTGATAATGAATGGGTTGGGTTATTGGCCTCTGGCATGGACAAAAATATGACAATCAGCCTCTTCATTATATAAAAGTCTACAGTGAAGACAGTGCCAGACAACTTGCTGAGTATTAGAGCTTAAATATGTTCAGACGTCAAAAAGCCCATAGAACAATTCTTTTTTCTTCTTTTCCATTAATAAAGACATAGTCAATTTATCAAAGGAGTTTTAATACAGTGCTTCCATCACAGAGACTTGTATCTTCAGGAAATCATTTGCAAAACACAGCTTTAGCCTGCAAATACTTCACGTTCATTCCCTGCAAAAGTAACAGAGAGGCTGACCTTTCTTGCATCTGCAGTTGTTAATTGTCATCATCGTAACAGCACATGAAAACAAAGTTTAAGTCACTGGCACTTTAAAAACCTCATCATATTAAATCTCATTTACCTGCAGGGATAGAAATTCAGAGTCACGAGCAAAATCTGAAGACAGAGCAGACATGAGAAAGTGCACCCAGTCGCAGGGTTTAGCAACTGTACCGAGACTCTCTTCTCTAGTGCACGTTCTGAAACAGCAATCGAATCTCTCAGCACCTGGTACCAAACTGGAAACATTTTTCTTCTACAACATTCTGAAAACTTTAAACAACTCATCTATGATTCTTTTCCTACAAAGATTAACAGCACATACACTAGAAGATTAATTGAAAATAATTTTTTTTTAAAAAAAGGATAACAGAAAGGGTGAAACAGACCAGACTAGGACAAACAACTCAAGCTATTTACAAATATTTTTATAATGACTAGAAATCATAGAGCCCTCTTTAACTGTCTAACTTAAAAAGCAGTAACAAAAAAACCAAAAACCAAACAAGCCCAAAAAATGCATCATCTGTTGACTGAACACAGGGCCTGATTTTCAAAGCTGCTGAGCCGCCACAACTCCATCTGAAGTCAGTGGAAGTGATGAATGCTCAGCAACTCTGCAAATCAGGCCCAA
The DNA here is from genome assembly GCF_017639235.1 of Corvus kubaryi. Classification (NCBI taxonomy): domain Eukaryota; kingdom Metazoa; phylum Chordata; class Aves; order Passeriformes; family Corvidae; genus Corvus; species Corvus kubaryi. The sequence goes on along the minus strand of NW_024581093.1, from coordinate 13,619,112 downwards.
ACTGTCCAGGGCTCTGCTAGCAGCCTAACAGGAGTGGTGTTTAGAGAAGGGGGTTTGTTGCAGAATTGAGGAGGTTCAAAGTAATCTGTCAAAGAAGTGCTGCTACATCCGTGAGTCGTAAAGCTAGCTGGCTCTCAGCTATGGGAAAAAAGTTAATTCATAGGGCTCATAGGGCTTGCATTTGTCAAGGAGCAGGACGTCAGTGCTATCATTATCAGGCAAATCAGCCAGGCGTTTAATGGTAGAATCAGGAGACATTTGCTCTCCACTATCAGAATGACATCATAACTAAAGCAGCCTTCGGCGAGGGGGGAGAGCCGGGGCAAGGCTTGGGCTGCACGCAGACTTTGCACTTCTGCTCGGCTCGCCCCACTGATGGCTGCTCCCCTTCCCCACGAGGCAACTTCCAGCTTTCAGCTGCCTTCCCTCCACAACTTTCCCTCGCAGCATCCGAAACACCAGCATCTGATTTTACAAAATACTTCTAAACCTGCCCAATCCAAAACTGCAATATTGCAAGCCAGACACTCGGTTAGGAGGGGATGGGGTTTACACAGAAGCTACAAATCCACTCTAAAAATTGCTGGTATTTTTAATTACCTCAGTCATCATCATCCTCCGTCAAATGAGGGGGGTACACACGCATGAAAAAGCTAGTTGCCTCTCTGATTTAAGAAGTAACAGCTTAGTTAACTTAGTCAATTTTTAAGCATACACAACCATATACACAAACAATCTTTGAATATTCCGACATATTTAGTGATGATCTATTCGATGACCAGAAACATAACAGCAATACACATTTCCCTTCCACAGTACCCGTAATTATACAAGTCAAACAGCACGAATTACAAACTGTTAATCAATTTTCTTTAAAAATATCACTACAGGTACACAGGCATGGTACAAAAGCCTCACCTTGTATAACAACTGTGAGGGAAAAAGTTATGAAAGCAGACAGAAAACCTAAAATCCCTGAGGCTACAAAAAAATCCCGCTATTGAGAAATAACCCAAGAGACCACATAGGGAATGTACAGCTTTCAGAAGCACTTCTCATCTTATTTGCACTTAACCTATTGATGTACTTATGCAGGTCACTTACTTTTCGGATATGTTTGAACCCTTTATAATCATGCAGATCGCCGCAGTTTTCACTTGGGCTTTTGTTTTTTTGGTTTTGTTTGGGTTTTTGCAAACAAGTTTCATTTAAAGAAGATCCAATTATGCAAATCTGCTCCCGGATAGGTAGTGAATATTCAATATGATGGTGATACTGTAATAGTTCAATGCAACGCACTGTACTGGACAGATTTATGAGGCAACGTCACTACTACGCTCTGGTCCTCGCTGAAGCATCTTGAAGTTAATTAAAGCTGCAATGTCCACTTTTCCAGCCACCCTCCTCATTCAGGTTTACTATTTCAACATCAAACCACCGAGGGGGCCTCCCCCCCTCTCTCCGTACATTTAAGCAGCCTTCCACCGTCAATGAACAATGAACAAAGATTTGAGCGATAGGGGGGGGGGGAGAGAGAAAAAAATCTCCACAGGAATAGTCAAATCCGGTTTAAACAAGTAAAAATATAGTTTCTAATATTAAACTAGAAAAGAAAACATTCTTCTCCAAGCGAACGTGCAGAGGCGCTTAGCCAACCCCTTCAGAAAGGGTCTAAAAGCAGCCAGTCCTTTTTATTTCGAGCAGTGAATGAGCCCAAACAAGGCTTCTAAACTTAATTATGACACTTAAAATAGTCTTTTTCCACAGAAGCGGGCGGCTCGCCGCCGCTATCTGTATCAGCCGGGCACATCAGCTCAGCAAACACGGCCCCTGTTGGATTTATTTTAAACTGCACGGGCGCGGGGCAGGGGCGGGCGCGGGGCGCGGCTGCCCGGCCGCCCGCGGCGGGAGCGCTCTGCGGGGCTGTGCATTCCCT
>NW_024581093.1:13587494-13612176 GCF_017639235.1 Corvus kubaryi | reverse complement strand
GCGCAGCCCCCGCGCCCCGCCGCCCCTGCCCGCGCCCCGCAAACCCCGCCGAGCCCCCGGGGGCAGCGCCGGGCTCCACAAAGCGCCCTTCTTACCTGCTCCCGAAACTATGCAAAGTCTGTTTCTCCTAAAAAAAAAAAACTCCCGGGGAAACCTTGGCGGACAGGGGGACCGGAGCATCAGTCACCGCTCCGGCGTTTAAGAGAAGTAATCAGCGATAAAGTGACGTTGATCTGCACTGTAACCTTGTGGCGTATTTAATGTAAATAAGCCAGTTATGTTGCCAATCGCATGCATACAAACACATAAAGGTCCTCAGCGTTGCATTTTGATTCTTTCCATTAGAGCCGACTTTATTTACATACACTATTTAGGGGATCATGATAATTCTAAAACAATACTAGTGCCAAATGATTATGAAAATATGATTTTAATTAATCACGTAGTAGGCAAGGAAATTAGCATACGGTAATTAAACTTAGAGAAAAACGTCATGGAGGTTCTCTGCCTTATGGGTTCGGAATAATCATTAAACGATGGGTTTTCAGGACTTAATTATCAAACAAATAACTTTTTTAAAGCAACTTTACACGGTTTATCCGCAGGGCAACGATTTAGTAAATAATATATAACCAAGCAAACAAGGTGCAAATGTGACTGGTGAAATAGGTTGTGTTTCTACAAAGCAGAATGGGGGGGGGGGGGGGCCAGAAGCTGAATAATGCAATTATGGATTCTGTGTCCCATAGTTGACAAAAGCATGGTGCCTCAATAGACTCTTTGTTATGGGATTATATAATGATTGTGGTGTAATTATGGGAAAAAAGATTTAGTAATAATAAAAAGTATCAAAATACACCAATGAGCAGCTTGTTTTAAAGAAAAGGCTTGCATGTGACATTAGGGGCATGTTAATAACAAAAAGCCAGGATCCGAAAGGGTTGACAAATAAAAAAGACTGTGATGCGCATGATTAAGAAGCGATGGAGACAGATTGATTATTCAAAATGCCGAGCCACAGGGACACTTAAAACATTGATTCAGGTAAGACTAGTTTCATCTTGACTGAAATGAGTTCCCTGAAGATGACTGGCATACATTTTAAATCAGTTTACTACATAAAAAGCATAACATCACAAGCTGAAACCTTCTAGTTAAAATAGGAGTCCATGAGAAAAAAAAAAAAGTTTATGTTTGTGGCAATTCCCAGAGGGACTATGGAATTGCAGAGGAAGGGGTATAGATTAATTAGCTCTTCCTAAACACTGGACTTAAATGTGCCCATCCTTTATAATCCCTAGCCTCTGTTTCTGGAGTCTGTGGTCCAGTCCCACTTCTGCAGGTTATGGGGGTGATATTAACAACCCTAAAGGTACAATAGGACTTTTTTTTCCCCTAGAACTATATTGAATTAACTTTCTATAATAACTGAAAAAATAGCGACATTTTTCCAATTGATATTTGAAGTGAAGTTTATAAATAGTTGTTCAGAGCTATTCAACATTAAAAAAAAAAAAAAAAGAAAAAGAAAAAGAAAAAAAAAAGAAAGAAAAAAGATTCCCATGCCTATATGAAAAAGTTTAGGAATTCACTCTGCATTTTCCAATTTGATGTGTCTGAAATTCTCTTTGAACAAATTCCAAAATACAAGTTTTTTCTATAGAAATTAGCATAGCAATCACATCAATAATATCACTATCTCTATGGGAATGATAACTGGAGCAGTGGGGGTGTTCTTTATTTCAATTCTTCGTGGATCAACTGATTATATTCTGTCTTCTTTTGAACTTGTTATTGTAAGTCAAGTGATTCTTTATAAGTGACAGCCCTGACAAAGAGACGAGGATGGGAAAGCAGGTCGAAAGGAAGTCGCCATATGGACTTTAAAAAAGGCACTTTTTAAACAAGATAATGGGGAAATGGATGTTGCCTTTTAACCCTGTCAAGGCTGAACATTATTAGCAGTCTCATAAAAGAATGAACTATACCTTTTTAAAAAAATATCAGATTTCACCTTAGGATTTCCGTGACCTAGGGCTACATAATACAAACCATATAGGAGGGGACAGCATTTCAAGAGGCAGGGGCCAAATCAAGCACCTGGAATCAGCCACAGACAGGAGATTTCAGAGCACTGCACAAAGAGTTACAGAAGAATGAGAACTCAGGAAAACCCCATGATTCTTTTTCCTGAGACAAAGATAAGAATATTGACTAGAGATAGGTGAAACAGCAACTGACAGCAAAGGAGCTTTAGACATCTAACTGGGATTTCCTGTTCCTCCGGAGTAAGTGCATGATGCTCATTTAGAAACAACAATTTGAGTGAAAACAAGCATGAACATGAGGGCTTTGACTCTGATCTTTGCAGAAATTCAAATATTTCTCCTCCTCTTTCTGTTCTGGAGGGAAAAGGAATTTCCCTCCAGAAACTTTCAAGTGGACAAAGATTAAGAACCATCTCCAAGGAAGTTGAGATTAAGTACTGAACCCTCACTTAGATGAGGGCAGAGCAGTGGTCCAGCACTGGTCAATCACGAATCAAATTTACTTCTATTTTTTTTTTTTCTCATAGTCAGTTGGATGGTCCAGATGATCATCCAATTCAACTCTACAGGAAGAAAATGTCAACCAAATTCTTATCAAAATCTGGAAGAGCAGGGCTACTACTTGCAGGCAAGGGTGCTGTCAAGGGAGGATTCTATTAATGAGACTGATCAAAACTGTCTTACCCAGGGCCTCACAGAGGTGATTATTTGGGCTGGGATGGCCTAAATTTGACCATGAAGAGATAATGTAGATCCATGGGCTCAGTGCATCCCAAAGACAAGAGACCTCCACATTTTGTTGACAGAATGACAGGCTCCAGCACCTAAGCAATGAATACTGGTTAGCTGGGACTCAGAACATCTCAGATTTGAGCTCAGGGAGAGTTTGCTTCAACATTCTCTCAGAATTCATAATATCCTCAGGCACCATCAGCACTTCTGTAGTTCCCTGCAGTACTGCTTCCTATTTTTCCCCATTTTTCAGTGCTGTTCCTTTCTTCTTTTCTTGCATCCAGGGAAAGGTCTTTTCTCTTCAAAGCCTTCGTGCCATCTCAACTGTCCTTAGCTACTTCTTTAACTTCTTTGGTTGGTTTTAATCCTTTCTGTGCCTCCTCCATGAGTAGGAAGGAATACTCTGTCTCTTCAAAACAAGGTAAAAACTCTACAGAGGAGAGAGGGAAAGATCAGAGGAGATGTACATTGTGTGCCTTACTCGGCAAGGCTTTGGCACTGCCTCAGCACATAGTGGGCACCTTCTCAGGGAGGAAAAGCTGTCAGCTACAGACTTGTCAAACTTTAACAAGTAGGAAGAGAGAAATGAAAGCTTAGTTCCTCAGCCAGGCAACATTACCTTTTGCCATGATGTCTACCTTTGTGGAATGACTGCCTTCTGGAAGACCTCATTTCAGACAGATGTAAATAACAGGGAATATCCCAAATCTCCTCAGCTTTGATGAATCCTACAAAAGTCCAGGTTGGAGGAGTATTTTACAAGGCTTTACACAGGAAACTAGCAAAAGACAACTGTTCATACAGTAATTTACACAATGGGTGGGGGAGAAACATTAGCTTTATATATTTAAATATTTATAAGTTGTTTGCTTTGTAAGGAAGGACCACGGAATAATCCTGCCTTTGTTCTTAAAAAGTGTGATCAGCATTTTCTTGCTAAAAAGAGTTGATAAGCAACTGGGCATTCTTTTAACAAAGGCTGAAGAAGCCCACTGAAAGCTTAATGCCTTTAGGAGGGGGTCTCTTCTCCAAGGAAGAGCAGAACATTAGGTCTTTAATATTGATAAGGAAAGGCACATAAAAGAAATCATCTAATAGCAGGGACTTTAAATAAGGGATTTCAGAAAACTTGCAATAAATGTTTCAGCAAACTCTGGAACAGGTGGTGCGATCTACATGGCAGTCTGAGCCAGTGAAAACACAAGTCAGCCAGCAAGAAAGTTGCTGAAGCATGGTTCAAGAAGACATAAATAAAACACTCACAGGAAAAAAAAAGGAAAAGCCTTTCAAAATGCCTGTTACAAACACAGGGGTTTCCTGGGCACAACCCCAGTACACTGACAAGGTGGGTGGAGGTTTTCCCAGTGGCACAGATTCTAAGAAAGCTTCTTGGTAAAGGGACTCTGAGGTCCCAGCTTTCAAAAGAGATTAGAGGCAGAATCCGTTTGAGAACAAGCTATTTCCCAGGGGCCATGACCAAAATAAATATCTCTTTATAGATTTGACCAACCAAGATTGTACTTACCATCATCACAGTGTCAAGATAATCAGAATCTGAAAAAATATAGGGGTTTTTAGGAGATAAATCCACATCCTCAATGTAGTAGTCAACTATCATTGAGCCTCACATCACAGACAACTTGCATGGGTCAGCTAAAAGCAGATACTAAGGTCAGGAGCCTATGTTGGCCATTTTTTGTGATAAAGTCACTGCAAAAATTCATCAAAACACAGCCATCAGGAAAGGATCCAAATGAGAGTACAAAATGGACATCAGGAAGAAATGCAATGGAAGCAGCATCTAAAGCCAGGTCACTGTGGAAGCACATCTCCCTCTCATAGCACTGACTCTTTTCCTTTGCAAAATAAAGGCAAAACTGCAATGAAGAGAAAAAGTCCTTCAAGGTATTGTGGACTGACAAACTGATACATGGCTTTACAGCTTTCTGCAGACAAAAGTAGTCACCTTCGTGGTTATTTAGAACATAAGGAGCTTAGTAAAGTGACAATAAAAAAAAATTATTTTTTTTTTATTCTCTTAAGTGAAAAACACTTTTTACATTAAAGGGTGAGCAATGTTCTCAATAGATCCACCTAGTGGAATCGAGCAAATTCTGCTTCCAGAATAAGGGCACAGCATTTATAAAGCCATGCAGGACATACTTCTGTGCCCATCTTCCATTCAGCACAACAGGGGCTCCAATACTCTCCAAGAGAGCAAGAGTGAAAGCTGCAGTAAGTCTCAGAACAAGCACAATGCAGAAGATCAGGAGACAACTGTTGCTCCAGGATTTAAAGTTTAACATTTAAATTTATGTGGAATTGGTATAGCAGGTCTCCTTCTCCAGGTGTAATCACCAGGAATTATGATTGATCAGGAGGAGAAAGTGCTGGGAAAAATATCCGAAAGAATAGCTGAACTTCAACTTTAAAGTGCATTAGCACTGACCTAGCTCTTGTAGCAAATGCACATTGAACCTATTCGCAGTCTGTCACAGCTCTTCAGGAGCTATTTAAAAGAGACAGTGAGATCTTACCGCTGAGGCAAGCCTCCAGAATAGTTTTTTGGGTAAGCATTTCTTCTTACTCAACTATCCTAACCAATATCCCACTTTTCAACAGTTTCCTTAAACTTTTCCTGTTTCTTTCCACCCTGGTCCCAAAGATCACAGCAGGTATCTGAGGTTGAAGAAAGCCTGGGATATTTTGGGAGGATCTGAAGAGACCCCTGGCAGACCGCAAGTGATTTTGGAGGGTGGTTTCCCACACAATTCAAGTGAAGGCGTTTCCCCTCAGGGGTCCAGCGCACAGGCTGTGCTGGGTGAGGTGGACTCAAAGATGGGGCCCCCTTACCCAGCACAGCTTGGCCATGGCACGCCAGCACCAGGGCTGTCCCTGGCAGCAGTGCCCCGTGGTGATGGCAGCCAGAAAACACTGCCAGGGTGGGAGTGGGCTGCGAGCCTGAGGGCAGGGCAGAGCTCACCCACTGCTGGCCTGGGACACAGCACCCTGGTGGCACAGCCAGCGTGGCCCCTGCCTACTGCTCACACCCACCCCAGGGACACCATCCCAGGGGGTTCAGAACAGGCTCTTTTTTAAACTAATAATAATCACAGAGCTCCTAAGAACTGGCGCAGCTGTGGATGTCCGAAGAGATGTGATTTACGCCCTGTGGTTTGTTGTACCCTTACCACAAACACCAGCTATTGAGTACAAGCTGCAGCAGCCCACGGGCTTCCCTCCATCATCTCCAGCACGGCCATGCCCAGAGCAGCCTGGGCACAGGGAGCTGCAGACGGGTCCCACGGAGGGGCAGTAGTGGTGGGTGGGCAGTGGACAGCAGCAGGGGCTGCAGTCAGTGCACGTGAGGGTCTCAGCATGGTCCGGGCAGGCGCGGTGTGATACGAACACCCAGAAAAAAGATGGAATGGACGTTTAGTGTTGTTGCTTTGCTTCCAAGAGTTGTTTTAAGCAATTCCAAATAATACTTGTGTCTCCATTTTTTTATTTTCCCCTAAATAGCTTTAATGAAAATCACACCCTCAAGCTTTGCCACTGCACGTACCCCTTGAGAGAGTCACTCTTGAGTGTCCAGGTACAGACACAAGACCACAAGTTCTACTAAAACTGATGCCCAAGAACATGAAAAATAATTACCTGGAGAAGAAAATTACATCCCTAGCTTTGTCATTAGGGAGGCTCCACGGTACTGTGCCATAGGTTCTTTTTCAGGGTTGTTTTCTGAGAGTGCTAATAAAACAAAGAGGACTATCTCACATCCTCACAGGAGACTGGACACTTGAAAGTGATTTAGGCAACATCCCTGGAGAGTTGCAGAGGCTCTGGGAACGGGACAAAGGACTGAGCTGGCTATGATATGTATGTGAAGAATATACATCAATACAGAGGGACACCAGTGAAGAGCAGAACATCTGAAAACTGATGAAGTGGAGAGCTCTCTGTGTAATGCAAAGCACCTGAATGATGTGTGTACACACAAAGATTTGTTCAGCTCTGCTCATATCTAGCCCTCTTGGACAGTTGGATTTGATTTGCCATTTTCCTGCCAAAATATTGTTGCTGTACCTCAGCACCTGGCCTTTCTTCAAAGAAATTGCATATGACTCTCCTGTCCTCACCTAAACCAGTCCAGAATATGAGTTCAGGAGAGGTTAGAGGGACCTTCTTTAATAAAAAACGTTTCTAATAATTTAAAGATTCAAAAATAAAGATTTTTTTGTATCTTTAAAAAGCTCCTGTTTCCATTATTCTGTTCATATATAGCTGCTCACCCACCCTGAAATGAAGACTGCTGTAAACAACCAGCTGGCTTACAATGAGAGGGTCACACAAGAAGCCAACACTGTCTGCACAGCCAGCAGAGGGAGGCAAAGAGTATAATTGGGTTTGATTACATTATTTTAAACAGAATTTAAAGCATTTCTTAACTAGATGGGAAACTGGTTTCCTAAAAAGTAATACCATAAATAGTTAAGATAGACACTTCCACCAAACTTTTACAACAGCAAAAGTGATGTCAAAGAACACCAACACTATGACCTTTATAATTGCCTTTCTGTTAACCTCAAGGGGCTTTAAGGCTTTGGGTTTTTATTTGCAATTTTCTCACTTAACCCAAAAGAGTTTTTCTCAGATGCTATTTAATTTTACATAAGAAACTTGAGTCTTTTTTTGTTTTGTGGAAAGCATCTTTGCATAATTAGAGGCATTTGAAGGGGGAAACCATCTCTGAAACAACTGGGAAGTAACGCCAAAATGTAGGAGTTGTCTGAGATGGTTGAAAACTTACTCTGCCTAAACAGCTGACAAAGGACATTTCTCTCCAGTGAGTGTTCAGTGCTCCTTCTAACAACATATATTTACCCCACAGAGGAAAACAAGGGTGAACGGGAAGTTGGAAATTTTAAAGAATGGAATAAAAAGTGGACAATGAAAAGGACAGAAGCAAAGAGACATTCTTATGCCCTGTAAATTAGCAATAACAAACACAAGCAAAACAAGGCTTCAAGTTTTCAAGTTTGTTAGGAATCACATGGAAACCCCAGAGAATTCAAACAACCTACCCATTTTCCAGGAACATTTCAAATTAAGGGCTCTTTTTTCGTATCATTCCATTTCATCCTTGCGTTGGATTTAAGTTTCAACTGATGCTGTTGAAGAGCACCATTTTAAGATACAAGTTAGACCCTGGAAGATCCCTGGATCACAAGGCATGAGCATGTATGGCCATGTTATTTTACACCTCTTTAGCCAGGACTTGTCTCTCTGAAGTCCCACAGATGTGCTAAGAGCTGCAGAGGTGGGTGAGGAGCCTGTGCAGCCAAGGGAGCATTGCCTGTGGCACCAACAAGGGAGGGACAGCTGAGAAGGGGTAAATCTCAATTCACAAAGAATGGGAGCCATTGAGAGCCACCCATAGAGGTATTTTGTATGGGGATTCTGAGCCCACACTGCCAAACTGCATTTGTGAAAACTGTGTGGGGTTTTTTTTCTGTTTCCACAGTAATTTAAGCCAGAAGCAAATCCCCAAAAGCAGAATGATACACCAAGCAAAATCAGTGAAGCTCAAAGACTGTGCAAATTGCACAGAGGTGTGAATAGGACTTGTTATGTCTTTTTAGGCATCAAAATATGCCTAACAATGTGTTTCCAACCAAGCTCACAGGAATTTTAAAATGTGCTGCACCCTTTTACCTCCTCTACACCCTGTGCTTGGACTACACAATATACGAGCAGCAATACAGGTCTGAGGTATTTCTTTGTGCAAACAGGCTTATGTTACCACTGCAGTCAGAGTTTTGCAAGCATTGCACTACTGTAATTAACTTCCAGAATATGGCCCACTGGGCAAAATTCAAGTTACACCAGTGAAAATCTTGAATAAACCCTTGGAAGCTAAAACTAATCACCACTTTAGAAATCCAAAGGTGATGAGCTTATCTGGTTAATAATAAGCTTTTTAAGAAAAAGTTATCAATCTGTATTTAACCAATAGACAGGAACTGGTTCAAAAAGAGTCTTTCCAATCCATCAGGTAATGAATGCCTATTAAAAAACTATAAATAAGCATTCACCCGAGAGCTTGGAATGGCACTTTGAGAGCCTTTCTGGTCACTGAGGTAAATAATGAGTTTTATATAACCTTTCAGCAAAGATTTTTTTGCAAATGAGGAGATGAAATGCAGAGAAGCATCTGATTAATGTTTAAGTTGAGGTACAAGCCAAAGCACAACTGGGAATTCAAAGTTAAAGCTGGCGTTGTTGTTCCCTCACACTGTTTCCTCTAAGGGCTCAATGTTAAAGACTCTGTTGTCTTTACTTTGAATTGCTTATGACGGTTTCAGTTTAGGATTTTTTTTTTTTTTTTTTTAGCATTTATATTGAACAGTATTTTGTGCTTTATCTGTTCACCCAGCAGACACAAAATCCAGTAAGAATTGTAAGGAAGGACAGAATGAAAGCCCCTAACTGATGTGTAGTCACCAGTGAAAATGCCTACAGTGGTGTCTCATCACAGTCCCCCTCAAATCTGCAAGCACTGTGCTAGTTCAAATCTAATGATAAGGGAAAATAAAGTCCAAAACTCTCTGAACTTTCTGGTATCTCCTTCTGTCGATATTTACTAATCTCCAATAAAATCACTCTTATCGAATATTTTGGGCTTTCTTGATGACTAAGAAAAAATATACCCATAAAGAGATCCATTAATTATCTTAAAATCAAATAACCTGGTAAGCAGGATATATGACAAAATTAAATGTAAGCCCTTTCCTGGACAGCTTTGCAGTCCTTCCTAAAGGATTGCTCGTCAGCTGTCTGCAACACCTAACACCGTAGGACAAGAAGAGAAAAATGGGTTTCACACCCCGAGGGTTAACAAACTTCATTTATTATATACTCGGAGAATGAAGATTGTACTGCAAGCTCAGGGATGAAAAAGGGAAACTTCTCCCAACTACAGCCATTAGACAGACATTTGAAAAGGCTAAAATGGAAAGCAAGAGGGGGGAAAAAAGTGTTTGTATTCAATAGAGATCTTTCCTGATCCTTGTGCTTCTGAAGAAACATATCCTTCCAATTGTTCCATTTTGTGTTAAAACATATTTTTTGCATTTATTAATAATTCAAACTTGTTGTTTAAAAAAATATTCGTATCATGTGTTCATAGTTTCCATATATGTATGTCAAACTTTATTTTGTTTTACCATTATAATCTATGAATGGATTTACCCTTTGTTTCTGTTTTCAAATCTCTGAGGAATGTTTGATTAGGTAGGAGGGTTTGTTTTATGCATTACTTGTTCATCATTGCACAAGTGCACAGGCTAAACAAAGTTGGCATACTTCATACTGATTGGTGGAAACAGTGTAGTTAAACAGTGTAGTTAATACAAGGGAATGAGTAATTTCTCACCACAGCTAATCAGCTGCACAATAGCCATGGATCAGGCAGCACAGCCATATATCACAAATGCTTTTTAAGGTAGCTCGGAGCACACCATGATTATCTACTAGTATCTGTTACAATCGTTTCACATTAACACACTCCCTCTGTATTTATTTAATCAAATGGCTCTCATGTGCAGCAGTCTATATACATAGCCAGACAGAATGCTAGGAACTGTCAAGTTAATGGCAAACCCAGGAACGTTCCAGCTGCTATATAATGGAAGATATGTCCAGGGTGTTGCAATTTAACAAAGTCAGGTGAAAAAGAAAAGCAAGAGCGCTGAAGATGATAAAACAGCTTCTCCTGTACTGAAGAACTGAAATCAATTTCATAATCCTATATCTATCACTCCATACATCTATAACTAAGAAATAACAAGATAAATACGTTGTAATATTATTTACCAGGTGTCTTCTGCATTAACTCCTTTCCCTACTTTTGTGATGAGATGTCCTTTATTATGACTTGTAAACCTGTCATTGCTGAAGAAAGTATTTTTAACAGCTCAGCATCAATACCAGTTCAGAATGGCATCCCTCTGTTAGGAAACAAGGCTGGGTTCAGTAGGAGTTAACATTAACAATTCAAGAGATTGTAGGAGAAATTAGAAACATGAGCCCTCCATAATGATGATAAAATCAAACTGGCAAATAAATGTATTCTCAAATGTCATAGTAAGAAAATGGATGAATATATGCAACTAAAATGGTCTCTTAAATTTCAAGTGCATGGCCAGGATTCTCAAGAACTTGCTCCTAAATAGAAGAAGCTGAATTAGAAATCTATCAAGTAATCTCAGTACTGCATATCTGCACATGTAATGCAAACTTCATGAAGTCCACAATTTCACCCTACTAGTCTAATCCAAAGCCCACTGGGATCTATTCCTCTGAATTTGATGAGTTTTGGATCAAGCCTTTTGAAGATAAGGAGTGAGCTGGAAACAAAATGATGCCATAAATCAGAATGAGTGGTACAGAATTAAGTAGTACAAAATATAGCTTTCAGTAGTATATTATGCTAAGGTTATAAAATAAAACAAAACAACACAACTATTGATGCATAAAGAGAAAGGAGAAAGATACACAAATATTTGTGTTATTAAGGAATTAGTGAAATTAGAGTGATTCACTTTCTTAAAAAATATAGGCTCTATTTTGATATTCACACTTAAGGAAACACTTTGGCTCTGATAAAACCAAGTGGATAATTAAAAATTACAATATTAATTGTACCCTTAACACAGATAAGTAAACTTGGCAAGAAAGTTTTAATGAGTTAAGTGAAAAGGCAATGTCTAAATTAACTGAGTAAATTGGCAAAGGGAAATTTATTGTATATACTGACCCTTTTAACTTGTTTTAATGTCTGAATTTGAACTACATAGATTAGTTTTCATTACATGATACATTAAATTATAAGGATAAAAGTATTCCTCTCAGAATCTGCTTTCTAGGACAGGTTACAGTGCTTACAAATTAATTGTCCTGTAATATGTTATAATAGTAACTCTAAATCCATGGATTCGGTAAAGGTTCCTGAGGGAAATGACAGCACTGGAATATATTTAGAAAGTCAATATAAAAGAATAAAACAGAATCACACTGAACTTTGCTAAAAATGCAAACAGTTCACAGCACATGGCAGTTGTGGGAATTCCCAGTGCCCTCTGGACGACGTTGGCTCCTAGAGCCCCTCTGGCACGTGCCACAGCCCAAAGGTGTGCGGGGCTGACATTCAGGGACACGAGCGCGGCTCAGACCCACGCACGGGTGAGAGCCGCGCTGCACAGGCTGAGGGAGGGGAGCTGCTCTCACATGAAGACACTACGTGCCTATGAAAAGTGCATGGCACATTCCAGAGCAACTTCTGGATAAAATAACCTCCTGCCAAATCTTGACTGAGAGAACCGTGACGTAAAAGCCGACACAGATGTACACCCCACTGGGACCTGTCTGACTGTATCAGTTTTTAATGTATCTTTCCATTATATCAAAGATCCAAATGATAAATCTAGCACTGAGAGACAGCAAGGGAATTTGTGACATTACTCAGAGGACTCGGTGTCCATAAACTAATGAATGGATAAAACTGATCTCAATATTTAGTTTCCCATTTTTGACAAATATAATATTGATGATTTTTTGCTTAACTGTTTCATAACACCATACTTGTGAAAATTTAACTAAACAGAAACTGCTCAACCAGAAATACACAGCAGCAGACACTGGGATTACATATATAATTAAGAAACAGGCATGGCAGAAGACCATAATATAGCATGATTTAAAAGTCCAAATCTTTCAGCTCCTACTAAATACTGTCAAGCACCACGAAGTTCTGAGCCAGAACCAGCTGAAAACAATGGAAAGATTTCCACTGGTTTAATAAGCAATGAAAAAAAATGAATAAAAATGAACCAAGTTAGTAAATGTGCTGTTGCTCAGAGTGGCTTCTAAATAAATATAAAAATCACATTTCTCACTCTGAATCTTCTAATTCTGGAAGGCACATAGCAAAAACAAAAGAAGGTGAACACTATAAATTCAGAAGGAGAAAGAGGCTTCTTGCAGGTCCTTCATACATAGCTGGTTTGAGAAAAACAGGGACATTTCAGATTTGGACGCTGTAGGAAACTCAGCCACATGCAGTAACAGTACAGAGTGAATGGTCTGTAATAAGTATATTTCAAAATGTTCAGTTCAGATACAGACATGGAAGTTCAGTTCAGCCAAATCCACCAGCAAATGCTCCCCTAAACCTCCCAGAGGGCATTTAACTACTTCCCACTTCCTCATCACACCTTCAGGGAGGTAACCCCTGCCAGCTCCCAGTGAGGGGGTCAGCCCTGTCACCCAGGACATGCTGTGCTTCCCTCCTTGGTACCCTGTGCAGGAAAAGCAGCTCCTGCCCACTAGTGAGCCCTGGCACTGCCCACGGCAGAGACCTCCTTCCTATTTGGGAGGACAAAAAGGCTTTTTACAGGTGCCTCATACACAGTGGCCCGAAAAAAGGGACATTTCAGGTTTTTGATTTGAAGGTGTGTTATTCACGTGCATTCTGGGATGCCTAGGGTGCTGCCACCAGAAGACACAGGGAATCACAAGGAAAAG
Source organism: Corvus kubaryi (assembly GCF_017639235.1). Classification (NCBI taxonomy): domain Eukaryota; kingdom Metazoa; phylum Chordata; class Aves; order Passeriformes; family Corvidae; genus Corvus; species Corvus kubaryi. The sequence goes on along the minus strand of NW_024581093.1, from coordinate 13,598,812 downwards.
GAGAAAGAAGTGTTTCCTCAGCCACATCCAAGCTGCAAATGGGAATGGGCAGACTGGGGAGCTTTCTGCTGTTCATTCAATACACCGTGAAGTGTCAAAAATTTCTTTTACATGCTTTTTTCCACCTCCCTTTAGGAAAGGACCAGAATTACAACCAAGAAGCTAATAACTTGCTATGAACAGTGGTATTTGTTGAGGCATGCAGTTTCCAAATGGGAATTTGGGCTTGTTTTTATTCTTCACTTAACACTTCCCCTGCCCAGCACAGACGTTTACACTGGTGTTGTTCCGACTATGACAACACACAGAAAGCACATGGCCTAATAACTCCAACGTTAACAGACCCGTGGCTTCTAACAATGCAATTGCAGAGGAATTTGCCCTAAACAAAGCCCAAATACAGAAGTGCCCATTGCAGTTAACAGCAATTAATGTCTCCTCAGACTGCTACGTGCCTTAACCGTGGCCAGAGGGGATCTCAGGGCGGGGGAAGAGAGGGACACCTGCGGCTGATGGTCACCACGCTTCCTGGCACGAGCCTCAGCAAGGGAATTAGAAGCAACAGCATCACAGCCATGCAGTCTGAGCGTTTGGTTCCCCACGAAATGAAACTGGAATCACTGCCTCCCGAAAAACTCACACGACACAGCCCAAGCAGCAGGGGAGAAGCACTGAAAAACCCACAAGAATTGAATCTATTAGAAATATTCTCACTTGTCCTGTTGTGACCCACATAGGAAAACTTTGGAAAGAGCACATCTCACACCCAAGGAAGGGTGGTGGTGTAACTGGTTCAAAGTGGTGCTTCCCTGAGACTTCCTGATCCATCAGCCGGACATGTCCCCAGGCTGCCACCAGCTGCCCCCACAGCCCACCCCTCCCACAGCTCGCCAGCCCAGCTCAGGCCAGTCATACCACAAATGGTCTCCCAGCCTTTCCTCTGAGCCTGTGCACCCTCCCCAGCCTTCCTCCTCCTCCAAAGGAGGGCAGTCACCAGTACAACACCCGCTTGCCCCAGTCAGCCCCAGTGCAGGTTGCACTGACAGTGCACTGGTTAATAGGTTAACACCAAAGTATTAATAAATACAGTGGAATTACATAAAGAGCAGAGGTCTGTATTCATAATACGAATGAATCATTTTCAAAATGTAAAAGTACTAAGGTGCATTTTCACTTTGTGCTTTATGACACCCACAATATCTTGGCCTGACAAATTAAGATTGACATTTAAAAATTACTAAGAATCCTGTCAGGGCAGGTCTAGAACATCCATCATTGCTGGTGAATACTGTGTGCTCACACCGAGGGAAGGAGAGACCCTTAAAGGTTTGAACAGAAATCTGGTCCACAGATAAGCCAGGGGAACATGAGGAGCCATATCCTGTTAAAGTGACAATCACCATTTTTAAAGCCACAGACCAAGTATATTTGCTATTTGCATGTAAGCAATTTATAATAGTAAGCCATAAGGAGAAAACAAAAAGTGTAAGAGGAAAACGATGCCTCTTCTGAACTTGGTGTATCATCACAAACCTGTTAACTCTATGTAAGAGGCAACCTAAGGGTATCAAGTTCAAAAAGCACAGAATCAATAAAAAGTCATTAAAAATCAATGTATGAACTGGTTTGCATGCCCTCAGCCATCACTCCTAGGCACTAATGCTCTAATAATTCTCAATTGATATGCACAGAATATGCCAATTTAAATTTATTGGAGTACTTCAAATTTTTAAGGGCTTAACTTTGGAAAAGATTGGCTTTATAGGACCAAAGCACTGAAGAATGATCAGGAATGTTTAGAATGCCTTACATTTTCAGTAACTTGAAAGAGATTAAAGGAGTAGGCATATGAAATTAAGAATGATTTAAAAATCACTGGATTCATTCAAATTGCTAGAAATGCTTGAATTGCAACTAATATTGGTAGTTAGTACACATGCAGTGAAGGGGGTCTATCCTTACATCAATGTCCAAGGGAACTCTCCCACAGCATGAGCCAGTTCTACATGGATACCAAAAAGAAAGGGAACAACTTGCATATGCACAGAATACACAGTAATTCCAAGTGTAAAACAAACCCTTACCACCAGAAATCCCCCAGAACTTCCCAGATTAAAATAATTTCAAAATGTAACAGAATTTGAAATTGACTGTCTGGTTAGAAATTCTGGTTGTTATTAATTTTTTATTTCTGGTTGACAATAAAATGTTTTGCAAAAGACTCCAGTGGAAACATCTGGAAAAACATAAAAATCCACAGTGGAGGGAGGGCAAGCCATGGTCCCTGTGTGGGGGGCAGATGGGAGCTATGAGGGACGCTGCAAAGCCAAACACTGTGGGAGGATCCTGACCCCTGGGAGACACTGACCTGCCATCCAGGCTCCTACTGATTCAGGATTTTCACCTTCAGTTTTAGAAATCCTCTCTAAGTACAAGAGATGCAAGATATTTGCTGTATCCCACAACCTAGCCCAGGAAGGGTTTTGGGCACAGTGCCTACTGTGCTTCTTAAAAGGAAATGCGTGGCTGCATTTACTTTTTCTTCATATTCACTCCTGGAAAATATACCTAGAGGGGAAAATTTAAGAAGTAGTATTAACAGCTCAGTACCACCAAGATAAAAGCTGGAAAAACAAGGCATTTAAAAGGGTTAAGGTAAAATAATAAACTGTTATTAAGCCTATTAAGAGTTTTAAAACATCATTGTTTATGGCATGATAGAGCTTGGCTTTTTATAGGTGTTTCATTCGTACATTTTACTTATTCTGCTTCTATTTAACGATGCTGTGGATCTCCACTTTAAAGCCCTCAGTAATGCACTGATTTCATCTGAATCTGCTAACCCTACTTTTAAAACAATGGTGCAACAAAACAGAGGTTAACATTTCATAACTTTGAACTGCAAGCAGAAAGGCTAAAATTTTATGAAGGCCCTCAAAAATAATACCCATTTCATAAAGTACAACATATACAGAATTAAACTGGTGTCTCCATTCGATACTTGCTGAGAAGATGAAAGGCACTTTAAAAGCAGTCTCCACGTTCTTACGTCTCTGTCTGTGCCTAAATGGCCAGCAGCTGCCATGGCCCTGCTGTTGTCTCCTCTCTGCCCTGGGGAGGGCTGTGCCATGTGGTGATGCTGTCAGGGGACCACCCCGAGCAGTGCCCTGTGACACAGCCCCCAAAGTCCACTCTTGAATACAGCCCACACCCCACACCTAAGTGAGCAAGATATAATAGAGTCATCTTTTATTAATGTTACAAAAATTCTGGCAGGAGTAAACAATTAACACTGTATGAATTTTGGTTTATAGTTTAACTTATTTCACAATACTCTTACTTACTGCTACTTCTCTGCAATTCTTTCTCTGTGTATTATCTTAGACTTGCTAGATCTTAGCTGACGAAAGAAGGGGGAAAAAGCCCACAACTTTTATCCAGTGAGACACTTTATCAAGAAAATTCTACAAGAAATTGGTTGTTACCTGCAGATAACAACTGGTTTGTTAGTTAATGGCTAGAGGCAAAGCCAAGGCCAGTTAATGCTCCAGCTGTCCAGTCATTAACTGCAGTAAAGACTGATTTCGAGGAGGTTATTGCCGTGATAAAATATCCTCAAAAGATTATAACAGCAATAGTGTACAGAAAAAAAAAGTATTAGTGGCTATAGTGTGACTGAATGGCTGCATTTGAAAAATTGGTCATTCCCTGGCGGTTCATAACCGATTTTCCACCAGTCAAAAAGCAAGTTGTGCTCTGTTAGGTTTATTGTACAAGGCAATAAAAATATTGGCCAGGTTAAATTGTCAGCGTGTTATGACATTAACCATTCTTTTACTGTGCTTAATTTAAGTGTTACTATGATTCATTATGGAAAGAAACTGTCCTTTGCAAGTAAACAGGCATTTCAGCACTGGGAACAGACAGCAATAATAAATTTGAATGCAAAATTAAATTTCACTTGATGGCTTTCCCCCCCTCTTCATAATGATCACCTTTTTTCTTTTTTTCTTTATAGAAATACTTCAGAATTCTTGGCTATTTAGTTTGCAAGATTGTCTTCCAAAGTTTGCATTATTGATGTGATGCCTGGCAGCAGTACTCTACTTAAGAGTGTGACAGCATTTCCATTAAAAAACCTTTTTGATGGCTCACTTGGCCATCAAAAGTCGCCTTGTGTTTCATTTGGCATGCGGAGCCGCAGACCTCAGTGCAGATCTGAACCATGTGAGCTGCTCCTCTCTCTCTCTCTCCTGCTTAAGGTCAGCAATGCACGCGCAAAAAATGTGCACACACGATTTCTGTGTGCATGGTTCTGTAAATCTGGATCTGTTTGTATTAAATTACAAAAAGTATGCAAAGTTCTGCAGATATCTATGTTAATTTGCATGCTTTTATCATAAAGGCTATGAGCTATCATAGTAATCTTAATATACATTGACAGACTACACCATAACCACTCCAAAAAGCCATTAGGGTTTATTTTATAAATGTATAATAAGAATCCTTGGTAGATTCAGCATTGCACAAGTCAATTTTTTTATTATTATTGTTCACTGACACCTGTAAGAGAAGAGGAGCCATTGAACCTTACATGGTTAAAGCATCAGACTAAAGTTTTCCACAGAATCTGGAGCAGTTAGGCTGAAGTTTTCACTGAAATTTAACATTTACTTAATTCCAAAACACTGCTTTGAAGATTCACGCCTAAATGATCCAGTAAACAAATTTTAGTGGGATCTACTGGCATCCTGGCTCCTCTGAAAACAGTATCTAAGCACTCCAGGGTTTTGCCATAGTTTCAATTTCACTCTTGCTCCAAGAGCTGTTATGCCAGTGAGCCCTGTCCATTATGATGAGGGATTTTACCAGTATAAATGATGGTACAGTTCATCCCACTGTATCAAGGCTTCACAGTCCAAGCAGTCACTTACCACAAAGCCCCTGTACACTGCAACATTAAATCCCAGGGTCTTCCATAGTTAAGGCTGCCTTCCATTTCCTAGTCATTCTTAAGGCACTTCTAAAGCTAAATGCTTTGTTTTTAAATACTACCACGCTCAGGCATGAGTGAATTGTGAGCTTTTCTGCTACACTGATCAACTACACCAAATGATTATGTTCAGAGTTTTTAAAGTAGTGTCAGAACAGGCTCCAACCCTGCACACACCTCCCTGAGAACCTGCTGCACCAGCACGTGCCAGAAAACAGCCAGGAGCACACCAAGATGACAAGAAGGTGTGTACAGGTACAAGCTGACTGGTTTCTGAAAGCCAAGACCTGGATCAGCGGAGCTCACTTCACAACACTGAAATAGTCCTCCGATGTGGTGACTCGATGAAATAAGGTCATATTGTTATAACCAAAAGTTTCTATGGGTGTACTCACACATGCAAATACATTTAATAGGTGTGTATGGGTGGATGCATCTATTTTATATACATATATATCTATATATGTACATTAAACAGATGCATTATATATGCAGAAGGTAGCCACATACACACAGATCTGCTTGTGCTTTCATGAGTCCATAGAGACCCAGAAGTACTCAGCATATGCAAATACCCAGCAGCCCCTCAAGCAGGTGCTGGCAACACCATTTTAATCACAGGACCACTTTTGCACAGAGGAGTTAAAGGACTCACCCAATGCCATACAGCAAACCAAGGGAGAAGCCACGGAAGCTGATCTGAGCTGCAGTTCAGTCTCCTGGCCTGGTCACAGACTGAGCCCGTATCATGTCTCCCCATGCTGCCAGCCACGTCCTCTCCTTTAAGAGCAGCCAGTAACCACTCAGCCCTTGTGTAAGCCCTGCCACCATGCATAATCAGACACACAGCCTGTCATTGGAATCTATGTCTTATAATTAGGTCCACACAAATGCTGAAACTTCAAAATAGAGTTTAGAAGGGTTTCCAGTACATCTGATGCCACAGGCATCACAGTTCTGCCTCTGGACTTACCAGCTGCTGCTCCAAGGCTTGGGCCAACTGTTGCTGCCAAAGGATACTCAGATGATGTGAGAAGCTGGAACACTGAGAAGGGAGTTATTCGTCATCTTTGATGTTGGAACTTCAAGGGAAGCGCCGGCTCCTCTCCCAGCCATCGGCGTGCTCAGAGATCAGCCCTACCTTGATGTTTGCTCTGCTGTTGCTATGGCTTAAGTTTGATTTTAGGCATCAGTTGGCTGTAAAAGTGATACAAACATGGCACACTAATCACTGCTGAAAATGAGAAGTGCACAAATATCTTTACAAGTCTGTTCTCTATCGGATTCCAACCCTTTCCAGATGAAGTTACAAATGGATTATTCAGTTTAATTTTTTTTACTCTTAAATACGACCTTTTAAGATAAAGTGATTCCAGAGGGCTTCCAGATGACTTGCCATTATTTCAATGCTGATGGCACGCAGACACTGCTAGTGTGAAGAGGAGAAGCCTGCAGGGCAAGGATCATCATGTTCAATACTGCAAGGAACATAGATTTTATCCAAGGACATCAAGGTCAGTTTTCATGCTACCAAAAAGCTCAAGAGGAAACGCTTATATAGAAGATCAAGATTAGCTTGGTTTTAAAACTGAATTTTCAACATTTTAATTTAAACAGAGGAATACAGGAAGGAGGGATCCAGATTCTCTCCCAAACCACTCGTAGTCCCATCCTGATGTGTATTGTTACCATGGCCATAATAGATGAACTTTTGGTCCTATAATGTCACACGAGATTCTCCAGGATCATCTGAAAAACTGCAAAAGACTCAGGCATTTCTCCTGCAGCCACACCTCTCTCTGCTTTGGATATGCTGCAGGAAACCAGCCCTGGTGGCACCGGTTGCAAGTCATTTTTCTTCTGGACTAGGAATCCCTGTGTCCCCTGAGAATGAGACACAAAGTGCTCACCACTTCCAAACTGAGGACATGCACTGGCACCAGCACCAATTCTCTTCCCCGTATCTTCTCAAATCAAGCAATTTCTCTACACTGCCCACCAATAAATACAGGCTTTTAAAAAAATCCTTTGTAAAATCTATATTAGACACAAAGTCTTGCAGTCCTTTTCTACTTTAAAGTGAAAAGAAGAGTCAAGCTCATAGTCAAAATCACCTTCAGCCAAACCCCCACTGTCAGACAAGTGCATCATTGTGGATTTTGGATTGATGAACTACTGTATTTTAGTTTTTCTGCCAAAGCAACATGGGTCTCATCAGCAGGAAAGAGAATAGAGTGAGACAGAGAAGAGAGGCAGCACAACGCACTGCACCTATGCAAGGGCTGCCAACAGAAAAAAGGGCACTCTCTCGGAGGGCAAAGACACAGCTGTATTCGAAGGACAGGCAAAGGCGCGGCACAGAAGAGAGCAGAGCTGGTACTGGGAAAGGCATGTTAGCAGGTAATGCTTCTGGGGCTTTGGGGAGAGAAAACGCTGAGCAAAAATGGTGAGATTATCATGCACACACCGAGGCAGCAGAACCAGCTGCACCAATTTTCTAGCAAGTGACCCATGGCACCGGGACAGCTGAAGTGACACAATGCATGAATAGGCCAGAAGAGAGGGAACTTGAGGGGGAAACATTCATGTGGCTCTTGCCACACCCATGCATCTTTTCCATTTTTCCCAAGAACTCATATTTTTGAGTTATAACATTTATGATGATGACCTCATGGGAGAGCAGCCTCCATTCTGGGGGTCTCTCACTCTCCCTGGCCTCCTTTCCATCCTGCTGGAGTATCAGACAGCAGCATTTCCCACCTCTGTCCCCTCTGGAAATGCCCTTCCCATGCCCTTTGTTCTCCCTAGCCTGGCCTCTGCCTCTCCCCCCACCAGCAACCCCTGCACTGTCCCTGGGCTTCTGCATGTCCACCAGTAAAATAAAAACACCAAAAAAATAAATACACGCTACAGGTGGAGTTCATCCCCATCTTTTCTAGAACTGTGTAGCCCTACACAACGTTGTATCATTATCATTGTGTTCTGCTTGTATGGCACCCATCACATATCAGCTTCCAAGGCTCCTGAAACAAGGTTCAGGAGAAGATACTTTTAGTACATGCTAATTTTAGTACTCTTCCACACAGACACACACCCATGTGCACCCACACATACAAATACACACTTTCAGGGGGAGACAGTTTTAATACTGAAAACTTACTTTAACTTCAAACTTATTTAAGACTTAAAAGAGTTTAAGCCAGATTTATTTTGGGTGACAAGTATTTCTTACATCTAAAGGATAAATATTTTCTCCTATTTTAACAACATCTCTTCCCTTTGATTTTCTCACACATGTTGTATTTAACTAACAGAGTACAAATACCAAAACAATGGAATATCCAGGATTAACTCAGCAAATGCCATTAGATTTCGTGCAGGCATAGTATAGAAATGGCACAAAAACTTTAGATCCTTAAGGATCATTTCCAGTGATTCACTTTCAAAACTAAGGGATTTCTAATACTTGAAAAATTCAATATATTTCATAGAGTTATTACATTTTGTACAGTTCTGAAATAATGCCAATTTTGCAACTTAATTTGTTAAAATGATAATAAACGAGAAGGCTGTCACTTGACAGAGAAAAACTATCTCTTTTTTCTGTTATCTGTTTTGCTGTAAGGTTAATTCTTTATATTTTGTATTTAAATTAATTCGGATGTCTTTCATAATAGGGGGCTTACTATATTATGGAATTAGTAAAGAAATGGGCAAAAAAGACAGGAAGAGAAGGAGGGGGAGAGGAGAGGGTAGGAAGAGATCAATTAAATAATTTTTTTGTGAAAAATCAGATATGCACTTATTTTAGTTTGGAGAGCATATGCTGCTCTTGATGTGGATCCAAACTGAGGGAGCGCATTGAACAAAATAAAACCAGCTCTGTAATTATTAGCAGAGACATGTTCGTGAGGGCCATTTCCTGTAGAAAATGCCACTTTTATTTTCTTTCCTGTATCTTACTCAAATCCCCTTAGCAGAGAAGAGAAGGAAAAGGCCAAGTTACAGATTGTGTTTAAGTAATAAGCCATGACCACCATCAGATTCTTTGCCTATTATCTCACGCCTTGGAATGTTCTGGAGGGCCTGTGGCTGGCCAGACCCACTGGGGGTCTTCTCCCAGTGTATTGGCCACATTCCCGAGCTTCAAGGAAAGCAGGAAAGCAAGCCAAATTTGCCAGTGGATGCAATCTACAATCACTCTTTGGCCCAGATGACAAAACTATTCAGACTCCATTGGCATATTGCAGACAGATATTGCAACCTGCAGGAATGGGCAAAACACAAACCACAAAGAGGAATAAGGCTTGCAGTGTTTTGCTTTAAAGCCATAGGAAAGATATGGGAGATGTATCTGAAGAAAGGTGATGGTTCAATCTTGATTTGAGAATTGTTGACCTTCTCGCTTTTGGGGATTTTTTTTGCACCGGAGCTAAGGAGAAGTAGGCATGACTAGTTTAGCAGAGAATCAAGAGAAAATTAGTTACTTGGGCAAATATTTGTAGGATTGGAAAGAGGGAAAAAGGCAGAAAAAAAGTCACTAATCACTAGAATAAGAATTAAGCTGCTTGATAGGCACAGATATGAGTTCCTGGTGACTAAAAGGCCAAATTAAGTTTTTGGGATTACAAATCTGTACTTGTATCAGCGTCTGGAAGGCCATTTTCAAGCTCATAAGAGTCATCAAACAACTGAACTTTTAGCTTTACAAACCTGTATGAACAGAGATGCATAAGGCTGCCCTTAGCCATCTGGAAGTTGCATTTTTACGAATATTTTCAGAGTACACTTAAATGTTGCAAAAAGAAGATACATTCTCCCCAGCTATTATTTTATACTGATTGTTACAATTTGCTTCTCTTGCTGTCCTATTTCTCTTTGAGGTGGGAAGCAGGAGGATCAAGACTTCTCATAAAATGCCAGATGATCCTTCTTGTTTGTTCTTTCATAGTGGCACATAAACCATAAACTTGGTACTCTGCAAAGAGTGACCAGGAGCACTAAGAAATTGCGTTATCAGACACCTACAGTAACTTATTTGACACTATCCCTGCCCATCACCATGCCACCATCAAATATCTGTGATGCCTGCACTTATCAGATGCCACAGGAGGTGTTTGCATGGCATGGATGGGGCCTCATCCCCTCAGTAGTCGAAAAAACGCAGATAATTGCCAAGGAGAAGATGCAGGGATAGGTCTCCCATGTGACCCCTAGGTTCATGGTTCCAAACTCCTCACAGTGGGGTGAGTGGAAAGATGCACTCACCTCTTCAGGTACATCCATTTCATACACCTTGGCTCCAACGAAGGAAAAACAATCCGAACTCCCACAAGCTCCATAAGCATTTCTGTCTGCATGCTGGTCCGATGCCTGGGGCTCCCTGCGAAGTCTGAGATTTTATTTATGCCAGTACAGGAGAACTCTTTCACTGATGACGGCCCTCTAAAGGAATCAAAATGAGAAACCAACCTTTCTGTTGCATTTAAATTGCCCTAGAAATTTGGACACAGCTCTTACAAAGGTAGAGATTTAAAAATTGCCACTTCCCAAAGTGCAATTTAATATTATTTACATTATGGAAGAACCCCAGTAGGCTCAGAGGGACACTGCATTAGTCATGATGCAAATACATACAAAGACGTGACCCTTGCCCCAGAGAACTTTTATCAGTCCCTAATTAACCTCTTCATGATCCTTGAAGCCAGAATAATCAATGAGTCTCTATTCTGACTTTCAATTCATTCAGCTGGAGAAGGAGGAGAATCTATAGAAAAATTATTTTAAAAAATAGGACTTCTAAATTACCTCCTGTGTGGGACAGCCCTCTAACAAACAATACTGAGTCTGCCAAATCACTCCTGTTCTAAATAACCAGCTCTCCCTGTACAGCATCTGCTGTCTGAAAGTGCTTCATTTGTTTTTACTATTATGAATAGTCAAGAATTCAGTATCACATGAATGGGAAGCTTCTAGAAAACTTAAATATGCTTCATTGAGCTTGATGAATGGCTGACTGTTGCATTGTTATAAGATATACTAATACACTAGAAATCTGACTTTACTGTGATTAAGTCCCATGCATAGGATTGAACAGGAATATACTCCACCCTGAAGAAAATGTCTATTGACATTTTCCCAGCTAAAAAATCTGGGATTTTCAAAAGGTCCATTTGCTTTCAGTGAGAATTCAACTCTTACTGAACCTTAGGCACATCTGACCATCAAGATTCCCAGCTCATGTCTGTACAAATAGTGTATCTAAATCCAAATTGAATGGTTGGAACCCCTCTCTGGCAGTGTCACCCATAACACCTTCCTCTAC
>NW_024581093.1:13519994-13582494 GCF_017639235.1 Corvus kubaryi | reverse complement strand
CGGGCATTTTGATACCACACACACGTGTACACACACATCTGTTTGCTGCCTCTGGTGCCATGAAACCCTCAGTTGGAGGGATACAGGCAAGTCTAACAACAATAAAATGCTTCCTTTCCCTCCTGCTCTAAACTGTTCACACATTTTGCAGTTTCTGTCTATGCTTCAATGTAAATGATGCGATTTCCATCTAGCAGTGTAATGTAAGCAGCGATTCTGCAGCCCAGCCTCCCACCTGTGCTGTTGAGGCAGCCATGGAGGGCTTCTCCAGTGATCATAAGCAAGACTTTCACACTCGGGTGTACTTGAAAATGTTACAACCCATTCCATGATTCCATGATTAGTAAAAATCCTTAAAAAACTCAGTGTGACAGACATCCAAGATAACTCCTGTCAGGTTTGGAGCTAAAAAGGACATTAGCATGGATACTATATTGGCAGTTTTATGAAATTCTGGATGGTGGTGTTACAAGAGGAATTCAGACTCAGCCAGCACTACTAAGGAGTGTTTCCCTAAGGAAGAAAGTTTTCTTTCTATAAAATTTCATCTATTCCTACACAGACATTATGTACACAGACATGCACCATTTATACCAGTCAATCTCCATCACACCAACCTTTTTATAGGAAGATCTGCAGACAGACTTCCAGCAAAACAGAAGTTCATCAGTAACTGGATGTTATTTTACCAACCCAGTAAAAGTAGCCATTAGCAGTGAAGAGGAAACCTAAAATGGCTTGGAACATCCAGAGATTCACCAACAAGACAAACAAGCTGGAGGGAGTCAAATTTTCCAAGACCTATTTTGCCATCAATACTTGGAGGGGAGTTAAGGATACAGGAAAAGAAAAATATCCCGAAGTGATCATTCGGCCAAGAGGACTTATGCTCCTAATTGCTCGTGTGCCTTTGAAAGTTCCCTACAGCTCTTCGCATTCAATTGTCTCTTATTTTGAAGATCAAAACAATGATGCAAAGTGCCCCTATTTAACTTAAGTGCTCTGACAAGGCACACAGACTATTCTTCAGCATTTGTGCTGTACATAGCCATCAGAAAATCACATGTTTATTATGCATACAGAGCTCTCACTTGATTGGAAAGCATTTTCCATTTTTTGCAGGGCACCCCAGCTCAGCAGCCAAGAGCACAGCTCCTCCATGGCAGACGCGGTGCGAATACTCACGGCGAGTCCCGGCAGTGTCCCTGGCTGACTGCACATTCTGACCCCTGTCCCGCAGCCTTACCCCTCTTCTGAAGCCCGGAGCAGGTGGAAGGACTCTGGAAGGTCCATGCTCTTGGCCTTTTCCTGCCCAATTGCACAAGGTTAACGAGACCTGCAGAGGAATCGCTGCTGGAGACAGGGCAACACGAGCCTTGCAGAGCATCACATCTGGAGTCCAGAGGCGCTTGCCTCCCCCACTTGCATTTGCTTCCCACTCCCTCAAATGGAGCAGGATCAGTGATTCTCCTTTGCAAAGAGCTCGAACAAGGACTGTGGAAGAAGAATAAAGGGGAAGGGAGATTTGAAAATGAAGTCTAGTTATTTTTTAATCTCATACCTGAAATTTATAGCATCATTCTCCCCTCTGAATAAACAACTATTCTGTCCCCTCCAATTACAACACACGAAGCTGACTGCTACATGCAATGTCAAATTTACACTGGTGCCTTTTATCAGGATTTCCTTTCATATTGCTCTCTAAGCAATGACTTTGTAAGGAGATTAACTGCATTATATGCCACACATTAAACAAACCCACATGTATACAACACAGCTTTTAAGAGATTTCTCTTTTCCCCAGGATGGCCCTTCCTATCTTAGAAGGTCTTGGTTTTTAGCACCCTCTCCCTCAAGCACTGGTCCACTACCACCACCACCAGAGAGGAGTTCAAGATATACCCAGTATCCATCAACACTGCCACTGAATCAGGTGGAGATAGCTTTATTATTCTTATTTCATGGGGAAATTGCTGATCAGCTCTACTTGTTATCCGAGATAAAGGCAAAAGGAAAAAATGTGGAGACTTACAATAAAGACAAGGCATACATTTTCCAACAAAGGCATCTTCAAAAGAGAATTCCTTCAAAAAGTTCATTTAATTTTTTTCCTTAATACTTGTTCTTTTTCTAAAAGCTATTCTCTCACTACAGTTTACAAAACCCAAACTAAACAAAACCTGACAAAAACAAACAACAATCTTCCCAAGTGCCGTGCAATCCACAGCAATATAACTGACAACTTTTTATTCATTCAGTGACATGAATTGTGGCCACCATAGATGTTTTCCAAGGGACTATCTAGTTCCTGTAAGCATCATCTTTCAGGAGACTGCTCAGAGTAGCAATTTGTTTCTGAAATGGATCCCAAATACTCAGGGAGTTGGAACATGGGTGGACTCTTCCTTCCCATAGACCTACCTGGTACCAGGCAGTGACACCCAACAAGAGAACCTGGGTGGGTGAAGAGCCAGCTCTTCATCGTCAGGTTCCAGGCTGCTTGCTTTGCTTTCCAACGACTTGGCTGGTTCTTCATATCGGATTGTTCCATTTCATGTTTCCTGCTCACATACATATAGCACTGTCATCTCCCCAAACCCACAGATCAGAGATGCTGGAGGGGCTGTCTCCCCCTGCCAGGCCCTCCTGCCTTCCCTTGCCTCCTTGCAAGACTGTGGAATGTTCATTCTCTCAGCTTCTTCTGCTGTCTACCACATCTCTTCCATCACCTGTAGTGCTTTTCCTGGTTTCTATTGCTCTTTGCCACATTCTTTTCCTTTACTTTCTGTCCACACCCCGGCATCCCTGAAAGTTTTGATTTTTCAATTCTCCACCTACCAAAGCTACTCAAACAGAACACTGGAGAATGACTGACCTTGACATACAGGTCTAAGAAAAAAAAGATTTTTTTAATTACTATATTATTACCAACAACAATACTGAATCAGTTAATGGAAAACAGATCAAATATGCTTCTCTTTTTGTAGGGGCTGAAAAAATTAAAATGCATTATGTAATTGTCCATACTTTTTCTGGGAAAATAAGAAATCTACATTCAACAACTTCATGTTCAGCTGTTTCTCCAGCTGGAAAGATGGGAAAAAAAAATTAGAATATCCATTCATTCTCTGAAGAGGAAGCAACCAGTCTTTACACAACACAAATTAGTTTATCTAGAACTAATATTTTATATTTAACCCAGAAGCTGATCTAAGATCTTGGCTTCATCCAGATGAAAGGCCGGCTGCTTGTATATTGGTGAGGCAATCCTACTTAAGTAAAACTAGAATTGTGTAGATGGAAACTACTTCTATAGCAGCAAAATTAAGGGAAATAAAAAAATTGGAAAGTCTGAAAGCAGTCATCAGCCAAACCTTTCTTCAAATGGACACTTTCCAGGTACCAAAATAATGAAAAGGCACCATATATGCAGCCTAAAGAGTTATTGAGGTGAGGCTGTACAGTGTTCTTATAACCAGAAATATCAAGTTTTCTTCCCCTAGTGTACCCCTCCGGGCTTTAGGCACACAAATAATGGAATAATTGCACCTGGCAAGAGAGCAATGAAATGAAAATGTCCCTAAGTTACTAAAGTAACACACACACCTGTAGTAAGAGATTGATTTGCCTTCCAACAGGAACTATCCTACAATCTCTATGATCCACAGACTCTCAGAAACAAAATGATGTTCACTCCTTACAAAACAGTATTTCAGAGTGTACCATTTGCCCTCTCAGAGGGGCAGGAATGGGACGCTCATCCAGTAGCAGAGATCACGTATCTCCAGCAAGGAGAAGCACGGCAAAGCCCCTCATTATTCAAACACCCACATGATGCTGGGGACACCAGGAGCAAGGAGTCACCTCAGCCAGGACCAGCTGCAGAGGCAGCGATGGAGCCTGTGAGCTCCTGCTTGCCCTTTCCAGCACCAGGGTAGGATTCTGCATCTTCCTCAGCAGTCCCACACACAGAGCAAGCACCACTGCAGGTGACTTCGCCACTTGGCTTTGCTCTTCTCACACTCACACACTCAGGTGTGCCTGCACACATGCTGACACAGGGGCACATATTTCTGATCCTTTCATTTGTTGCAACACTGCATCCATGGTAAATACATCCATCCTGCTGCAGTAAATCATCCTTTTACAATGGATATATACCTATATTATTACTGTAATGCTGATGTACTGAACCATTAGTATAAAAAAGCAAGCAGGTGATAAAAATGATGCAAAGACTCCCATAAAGTAAGAAACAAAACCCAAACTACTGTAGCAAACATTAGCACTGAGATAAGTAAATTAGCGATTATTCTGGAGATAAATTAGTGGGTAGATAGGAGTAGGTAAAGTATATGTGGCTGCTTGTATCTTTTCCAGTTGGGAGCTGTGAGCTGTGTCTCCTAGAATCTATGTAGCGTCAGTGCAATAATATGGATGGATATTTAAGACTAGGCTATGACCATGACTCTGAGGCAATTGCCTTCCATAGAAGTCAGCACACCAGCAAATTTCATCCTTATTAACTTCGCTGCTTTTATACATCACACTAATTAAAAACCCTACCATAAAAGTTGCTCTCAGACACTTTGCATAGAGTAAATATGCTGTGGGAATCCAGTGTAACTGCAAATTTGCCTCTAAGTAGAAAACAGTCAGTGACCCTGAAGAGATCAATTTTTAGGCTGCAATACAAGGTATCCATGGAACGGAAAGATTAACTCTTCTCAGCATTTGGAAGTATTTCAAGACTCCCAGTGAAACCAAATCTTCAGAGAAAACATACATTCTGAGTGGCTTTGGAATCCACGCCTAATATATAGAGAAACCTTCAAAGCAGGTCATTTATTTGACATAATTGTGCTAACATCCCTTTAAGCTGTGCAAACCAGAAAGATCATTTCAAAATATTAACTTATTTCTTGCTATCAACAACAATGCAATTAATTCCCCTCAATAAAGATTGTTTTTGCAAAAGAGCAATAAGGTGCCTCTGCAGGGGGCATCATTATCATTAAATAATCACACCCCAGGAGACGCGAGGCACTGCGCTGCACCATGTACATTTTAGCACTCCGGAGTATGATTAGTTTGCGTTAACCACACCCCAGAACAGCTAATTGGGAAAAGACTATAAACTGAGGAGATTTCTGGATTCCTTTTATTTCTGGAACTGACAGGGAAACCAGGAAGTTTTTAACCAGTCGTGTGGAAAAGGTGGCCAGGTGTGACCTAGCAAGGCACTGTCTCTCTATGGCTGTCACCGGAGCCCATAACGCCAGCCTGCCGTGGCAATGCACATCAATATCTCCATCCTCAAAAAATCACATGAGCCAACCCCCTCTGTGTAACAAGAGGTTAGGTTAGGACTTTGGGATGGGGTGTTTTCTTACAAAAACCAAACCAGGCCCAGCTGTTCTGCACAGATAGAATCATGGAATCATTAAAATTGGAAAAGACCTCCAAGATCAAGTCCAACATTCAACTGAAGACCACCGTATCAGGAAGTGCCAAGTCTACTCACTTTTTGAACACTTTCACGGATGCTGATTCCACCACTATTTATATATATGCATGAAAACAGGCACATATTATTTTAATAGAATGGCCACTTCTTATCTGCTGGATTTTTTATATCATTTTGGACAGTCTGCTGTGATATTTGGCAAATCTTTGGAAATACATGGGATTTTTTTTAAGTACATACTTCCAGAACATAGATAATTGCTTTGCATGGTGCTGGCTGGAGTCCTGAGGACTCAGTTGTTGGGTTGGTTTTTTTTTTTCAAACCAGTGGTCTTTACCACAGAATGTACCCTGGCAATTAGATACCCCTGCTACACATGGAAGCTATGACGATTATACTCTAGATTAGTCAATTTTCCCTTGCTGAAAAGAACACATAAGAAAATTGTGAAAGAATCATCTCACAATTTGGATGTGAATAAAGCAGAAACCACCTCATCATTCTGGAGATGAAATTCAAGCCTGCTTTGACAGCCTCAGGCACGACTTCAAAGGCAACCACACGGGCACAGGATCAGCACTGTGAATCTAGAACCACGTACAAGGGTAAAGAAGCTCAGTGACTATCCCAGAGCGGGCCAAGCCTCGCTGCTGTGGACCTAGCAGCCCTTTTCTGGGATACTGCAGGCCTCTCCTTAGTTTCGAAAATATAAGGGAAGGGGGAATGCAGAAGAATAGTAACTCCTCAAGGAATGATGGGGATACCATAGAGATGGCCCCTGCGAGTGTGGAGGGCACACACCCAGGACAAGGCCACATGGCCTGGGACAAAGAAGATCCCACAGCCACCTGAAGACTGTGAGAAACTATGGCCACGGGGAGTCCCTACTATACACAAGCCCTCTGGGGGGTAGGGTGTGACCCCTAGACCTGTGTGGAGGAGATTAGTGAGCAGCATTTGTTGCTTGTATTCTTAGCATGGGCTATCTCCGTATTCAGTGCTGTTACCCATTTCTTGCCAAAAACTGAAAGAGACTGAAAATTTTCTGCAACACCTTTAGGTTAGATGCACCAAGCCTTACCAAACAGCCCTCCTTCCTCCTCAGGAGCCAAGAATTTTGCTGGTGTGGGAGTGTCATTAAAGCTGTATTAGCAACGCTTCTCCCATTTATGGGTCAGACCAAGTTGAACAAAGGCTTTTCAAGAGAATAAAACAAACATGAGAATTAGAGATACAGTAATTCAAATGAAACAAACAATACCACATGCATGAGCGAGCAATATACTTATTGTTAACACAGGTTATTTTATAATCAATATTTAAAGTATTTTATCAGGAGTGTAACTGATACTTCATGACTATGTATGTGCAGCCAGTAAGGTATAGATTTATAAATAGGAGGGTTATCGTAGCTTCAGTGTAGCAAGGCATAGCCGTTTTAAAATTGAAATTCTCAGATTTTATCTTTCCACAGGATAATGTAACTTTACAATTACTTAGCTCATAAAGAACTAATTTCATTCAGCTTCCAATAAATACTTTCAAAATAGGAGTCTATAGCAAGATTTCTTGAGTGGTCGAATCATGAACAATAACCATCATAAAGACTTTGAAAGAAAGTCTTGATAATGAGATTAATACCTGCAGGCTTCCCTCACAAAGATTTAGTTTTATAAGCAATTAATAATAACCTCCTTTTTCTATTTTTTTATATTACAAAGAAAATAAGTTATTGATTTCAACTGCAAAAATAACTATTTGCATAACACTGTTGATTGTATGTTCTACTAGCACAATCAGGATTAATTGAAGCAAAATATTTTATTATTTTTAAATGGGTAAAGATTTTATATATATTAGCATTTGAATCTGATTAGAACAGTCTGTTTACCAGCACTATTAGGAGCACAGCTCCTATTACCATATTCAATCCACACTATGGCATAAAGCCTTCCTGTTGACACCTCTGTACAGACTTGTGGGCAGACCTTTGAAAGCATTCCTAAATTTTAAATATGACGAGTACTAGCAACTATTGCTCAGCTCTTCTTATATTCTAGATATGATGTTCTTAATCAAATATTGTGAGTGAAAACAGCAGGCAGTCAGTAATCTATGGGAATTTTGCCACTGATTTCCATTTTACCCACCTGATAAACCTCATTCTTACCTCCATGTTTGAATGTGGGAGGAAGCTCACCCCGCAGAAGGGCAGCCAGAGCATCTAAGTGCAGTCTATGTAAATTGCTGATGGAGGAAGAGCCCCTGCCTTTAGGTAGCGCTTCTGCTCTGGGGAGGGAAGTGTCAGATGCCACAAGTTTGACAACCTGGATAAAACCTTTGACCTGCAACAGGGCAAAGCCAAAACACTGTGATGAAATAATGTAATTCCCACCATACTTCAACTTTCTCAATTGGGCATATTTCTAAACAGATCACATTTACTATGAAACCACATCTAAACTTTATTTCACATTTAAATTGCATGCATGGTTACCTTTTTTTGTGCTTTTCTGCGAGTACAATGGTTTCAAATGTAAAACTGAGGCAACCCAGTGATAGCCCTTTTAAGTCGATGAACTAGCCATGCAATATACTCTCTCATTTAAAAATTTATATTCATACTCAGGTTCTCTGTCTGAGTAAATACCAAATTCTTTCTGGTTCCCAGACTGAAAGACCTTTTTCTGTAGCTTATTTTTAAAATTAATTCATCATGAACCAAATGACTGACATCACACTGAGCGGGAGCTTTGGTAGCATCTTTTCTCATCTGATGCTTCCCTCCAGCCACCAGCAGCCAGACAGCACGTGTGCTTTGCTGGCCAGGTGTCTGCGAGAAATAAAAGGCATCCTCTGCTTGAAACAGCAGCACTGGATTGCTGTAGCTGGAAAAAGGGGGAATTCTACTACATTAGATATAAAAATGGATCACTTCATGTCCATGGTAAGAACTTACCTTATGATCCCGCACTCAGTCACCATCAGAACATCAGAGCTTGTTTTTTGTCTAGCTGGGTTATGCACAAATTTTGGACTGTCACCAATTCAGGAGAGGGATCTCATCTGATCTGTTTTCTCATGTTTGCTTTCCCTGAACAACTCCCAGCTGAGATAGATGCAATCAGAGACTTAACAAGAGAATTTTCAAATCTTCCCTCAGCAATTAGCATAAAAATTTTTAAAAAGAGTAGAAAAGAGAACCTTGGGGAGGGGCAAGAGGAAGTGTCAAGAATCATGGACATTAGGTTTTAAAGATGAGTACTGTCTAGGACCATTTTTTGCCTCAGTATTTGACTGGCTCCACTTGCTAGTAGGAAAAAGAGTTTTAAAATCAAACAAGTATAGCAGGTTCTTGAATTTCAGCTGGTTTGAATTTTTTAAATCTCTGATAGTCTGACTAGTCATCCAACATGAATAGAAACAAAATAAAATGACATGGGACCAGTCCACAGGCAGATTAACTATAGGCACAGAAAGCACAGAGAGAAAAATGCAGCAAGAAATTAAAGGAAAATTCTAAATATCTAATAAATCTGAGAACTTCATAAACATTTTACACAGAAGAAAGAAACAAAATACGGCAACTAAATTATGCATTCAGAATCGTATGCTTAACTGGGATACTTCACACTTGGATTTTGGTGAATGCCGCTTTTAATTCCATTGCAGATGTTCGTATTCATAACACGACTATGCCCAAATTTAGCCAATATCAAACTGCTTTTATATGTATACTACAAATATCAAATGCCTGCAAAAGAGGCAAGAATTTAAAAGTAGAGAACATAAACTGGACTGTGAAAGAGGAAAAGGAGAATAGATGAAAATCATTTTTAGAAACATCAGTCCTTGGAAAAATCACTATTAGCAAATTATCAGTTGCTTCTTCAAATAATAAGACTTTTAATCAATATGCAAAAAAATAATCAATTCCATCTCTCATTTTTTTATACTTCTTTCTTTTGCTCTCATATTTTATGTACAGTAACTCACATTTCTCAGCCCACTGTGTAGCTATGAACTGAAATCAAATATTCAGACAGTAAATGAAGCTGCAGTTTGTATTTATAATGCTCCTATAACTATGTATATATATATTATACAATCTCAATCTCTGTTAAAAAAAGGAGTTCAATAGAAAGAGATCATTTTATTAAAAAATCATGAATGCAACTGCACTCATTCAACCTTAGAAATGCTTTGATGGCTTTTCAGCGCTGCAATATATTTAGATGGGAATATGTCATTAATATAAACAGCAGAATAGAAACTATTAAACTAACACAATTTAAAACTGAGCAAACCTGAGTATTTGATTAAAGTTTTTGTGCATTCTATACACTTGAACAGGTAACATAGAAGCATAATATTTTTGTTGATTTTTAATTTGTTAGAAGTATTACAATTGAAAAGCTAAATTTTCCAGTAGTTTGTATTTAGAAATTAGAAATCTGGTCCTGTAGGAACTTTTTTAGTCTTATTTTCCAGGCTATACTCTGAATTTCAAGAGAAGTTTAAGACAGAAAGCAGTAATGATGCACATTATAGGAACCATCTCCTTTGTTACAAGGCAACACTAAATGTGCTGACTTTGAGCCAGTGTACATTCGGTAACTTTCAGTGATAAGGACAAAATCCAATTCCATATATACTTAATGCATAAAGAATTTTTCAGAAGATTTGCAAATAAAACACTATGGTTAGAAAGGTCATCCATTAATATGTAGTCAAGCCTTTAATGGATGTGTTTATTTTTCTAGACTGAATAATTAGCTGAGCATTTCTTCCCCCAGAATAACATTGTATTGCATAAATGCAGAGAATTGCTTACTAAAAACAGTTTAAATTACACCTTGCACGCAGTACGTGCAACAACTGTGCTCCTCTCTCTAGGATATTAGGGGAAAATTTTTAAAGCAGTCCACAGAACATAATCTTGTTATTTCCTAACTGGATTTGTGTGCTTAAGACTCACACACTGCTTTGAAAAATTACCCCTTCAGAAGATTGACCTGGGCAAGGAACGGGAGTTTTAAACCTGGATTGAAGCAGAAGTTGTAACCCAGCTTGGCAGCAAAGGCTGGCTTAGCAAAACGACTTGCTGTAGTCATACTACTGTTTGAATGGCCAAATTAAAGAAACTAATTCTTATTCTAATCACATCCAGTGGAATTCTGATATGCTGACACCCAAAATTATGGCTCTGTCATTAGAAAGAGAATGAGTGGGAATGTTTTGAAATTTTTTCTGTAAATTATGAAATAGACAGGGGCCTAAATGACAAGATATGACACTTTTGTTTTTTGATTATACAGTTAAAAGTTTTTAGTACTCAGCTTCATTTCAAGGGTGAATCACATCAGAATGGATCTAATCCAAATGAAATACCTTTAAGATTCTTACTTCTTCAACTATAAGAGATCTATCATGTCTCCTGCATGAAGCCTCATTTTCGTGTTAGAACAGATGGGCAAAATTGTCATTAACAGAAACTGACAACTCTAAAACTGAAATATAGATTTAGAAAGAAATCTAATGAATTAAATCAATGTTATTGCAATGAAAGCCAAAGAAATTAATAGTGATTTGTAAAGTTACCCTCTATTTTAACCTCAGTATATTTTAGTCAGTGTGATTTTACATTCACAATACCTTTTCAGACTCATTGTTAATGTCTTACTGTGTAATACACTCTTGTCTTAATATATCATCCAGTCTTAGGAGAGTAGGACTTTGGGCTCCATTCAACCAGACCAGCCTGCAAGATGCTGAGAAACATGGCAAATCCAAATTTGGTTGCATTTTCCCCTGTCCTGCAGCACAGAGGCAGTGGCACTAGAAGACTTTCATGCACTTCTAGAGCAGACTCCTATGGTTACACATTTCTAATCAAAATTATTTACAAGGATGGATGTGCTCACTTCAAATAAAACTCACTTCAAATAAACACTCAGCTTTTCTAAAAGCTCCTTTAAAGCATATGTGTCATTTATTTCCAGCCCTTTAGCTCCAAAATAAAATATTTTCCAGCTAATATCTCTTTCTAGATTTGTGGGGGTGGGTTTTTTTCATTTGCATAGTACTACAACAATTAAGATTTTTGATATACCACATATAAAGCCCTGAACAAGGACAAGTACCTTCACATTGTCCAAGGACACTTTGTTGTGAAACTATGGAAGCTAGAAGGCAATATATCAGATGGTTAGAAATTAATTATCAGAGTCAAAAGACTCATCCCAAGTTGCAATGGGAGCAGAAGCAACACACCCAAAAGCCCTCCCAGGCTAAACAGCTGCAAACTCTGCTAGTCAGAACTGCTCTCACCCTGCCCATGCTCACAGAGCTGCACGAGTCTTGGCTTAGACAACTTTCTACAAGATAACTGTTTCCCATTTAGCCCTTTTTCTTTCTCAGATAGAAGGGTTTCTTTCCATAATCTTCAAGCAAAGAAAAAGCAAAATTCCATACAACCCCTTTTGTATGTACAGGTAGGCAGCTGCATGGAGCCTCCATTCCTGGAGCCTTCTTCCCTGAGAAGCCATCTGCACACAGTCCTGAGTAACATGGTCTCGGGGACCCCACCTGAGCAAGGAGGTTGCACTAGATGACCTCCAGTGGTCCCTGCCAACCTTACCTGTTCTGTGATTTAATAGCACCAGTGTTTATTCATATTGCAAGGATAGAAGTAAAAAAAGCAAAACAAACTGCACAGCTGAAATACCAGAAATGGTGCTAAAAGCTCACACCCATCAGCCTGATGGAGAATTCAACAAGAGAAATGAGGCTTGTGTCACTGGTGATACTAAACTTGATTTAAGAAAAAGAAAAGTAGTGTGCTTGGTTTCTTTGTCAGTACCAGGAAGGTTTCAGAAAGGGAAGAAATGCAATATTGGAGCTGAATCCTTTAAAGCCAAAGATCTGCCATTTTCAGCTGTATTTCAAACCACAATGTCATAAAACTGTAGCTTTGAATATCATGTTTCAGCAACTGTTTATAATGTCATGCAAGACCAATAACATATTTGATTGTAAAAAGCATTTGTTCAATTGTCTATTTTAACAAATGAAATCTTGACCCAGTATTTCCTACTAACAGGTTTATATCACTTCCTGGTCCTTACTTTCTTAGCATCTCTTGACTTTTTATAAACCCAGCAGTTTTCTTGCATCTTGCTTTCACCTTCTTTTGTAGTGGGTAAAGGCAAGGAGAAGTCCAAAGGGGTGTGCAGACTGCAGCACATTGGTCAGCATGGAGATGACAACAGGCAGGGTGAGAACTCTCCTCACCTCACCCTGTGATCACTGAGTCAGCAACAGGCAGAATATTTCATCTCAGTTCCTATCAAGACCCTTAAAGAGTCTCAAATTCATGATACTGGGTCGGGAATTTGCTTACAGACATAGGCTTTGGACCTCATCCAACATGACTGAAGAGTCATCAGCTGACTGACAACTCACTCACCATACACGCATGCAAAGCAGCAAACACACATCAACCACTTTGAAAAATAAGGTCTGTGGAAGAGAAAAAAATCAGAAAATTATTTCAGAAGCTCAGAGACTTAATAATGAAGGCAGTGTTCAAAAGATACTTAAAGAGCATTACAGACAGAGTAAGGGTTTAAAGCACTATTTTTAGTAATGTTCAATAAAACATGCATCTGCTATATGTTTTTGATTTCATGAGGAAGCTCTTTCTTCGTGACACTACGGCGGGCTTGTCAAACTTCAGTCTAGTACAAACCATTTGATTGAAAAGTGCGACAGAGACACAAACAGGATACCACCTCCACAAACCTCTTTTTGTTTCCAAAAATTTCCATTTGGATTCAGAGGCTGATGATCAAGCCAAATAAAAATACAGTGTGCCACTGAAATGAAGATGTTTTATTAAGAGCAATCTCTTGCCAGCAATATCCGTTATTCTCCCTACGTGCAGCAAACTCGTCCATACATTTTTTAAATGCAGCTAACCTTATTTTATTAAGCAGATCAATCTAGAGTGGAAAGTGTGATTTTAATTGCAGGTTTGTGTGTAGCATAAGATTTGGCTGGGAATTCACCACACACTTTCCTGGGGGGCTAACCCCTCCAGACCCCGCCACGCTGCCCGAGTTTCCCTGCGCTGGCGGAGCACCACAGGCAGGTTTTAGGTATTCAGCACACCCTTCACCTTGCCTTGCTCATGCATTTGCTCCCCCGATTTACATGCATTACACCCGTGGTGCCGTGCCAGCCCTGAGCCCTTCCTCGGCTGCCCAGCCTGGCACTGGCCCCATTGGTCCTGGGGGCTCCCATGGTGGCTGGGGACACCCCGAGACCCCCACAGCAGGGAGGGAGAGCCAGAAAGGGGCACTGGATCTTTGCAGCCGTGTGCCACAGCCTCTGCCTCCCCCAAAATGGACGCGAGGCAGTGATCTATTTTACTCCATATGATTAGTGCCAGACTAACTGTTCAAAGGAAAGCCAACACTACTTCGCTAATTTAGTCACATACAATATTAGATCTTTGATATATGCCTTATGTACAGCCTGCATTACCTTCTACAGACAAATACAAAAACATGGTCAACATTTGCAGTAAAATTATCATAGAAATGCCATCTGAAACCTTATTTCCTTTTACAATGTGCATTTCACAAATAACTTGTATTAAAATTATGTTTTACAGGGCAGAAATAGAAAACAAATACTCCTAGTAATTTAAACAGGCATTTGCATAACATGACTAAAAACATGTTAGAAAAAAGAGTTCTGCAGCTGGAAGAATGAGGTAAAAATACAGATACAGTGATTTTAACACTGAATGTAAAAATGCCTTTTAGCTGCCATAATTAGTGAATTAAAGTGTACTTTCATCAAAACCATTCTAACTAAGATTACTATTATTGTTCTCACACACTGCTTCCTGCTTGTTCAATAGTACAATATTAGTAACAGGTAAATCACAGATTTCCAGAAAATCTCTTCACTGAAGCATCACCCCAAAATATTACCTTGTTCAAGCCCCCACCTTGCAAAAGCCACTTCCTCTCATGACAAATTGTTATTTACAAAGCCACACTCTTGCTCAAAGTGTTTTAATATTAATTATGCCTTTTGTTTAAAAACTGGATTACCCTGTGACACTGGGGAGTTTACAGGAGCACACAGAGCAGAGTGATGCCAAACCCAGCAGCTTTGGGGACTGGGAGTGCTGTGGGTGGGTGCCAGCCAGATGCTGCTCTTGGTGACAGGGAGGAAGGTGTCATTCATGACTGGGTGAAATTTTAAGTAATTAGGGAAATATTTTCTACAAGAATAAAAGAGGAAATTGAGGCAGATGCATGGTGGCTGCAAGGGCAATCAGGAGCAAGTCCCACTGGAGGAGGGAAGGAAAAAGGCAATGGTCACTCCTGGGAGCTGAAATAAGATTATCAACGGACTTCAGACTGGCCACATCAGATCCCACCTTAGGCGAAATTGGATTAGGTATTTTAAGCCTTCTGGTACAAAATTCTTCTATGGAGAACTACTCTGATGGTCTGTAGGAACTTGTAGTTCTCATTTAAAAAAATTGTGCTATTCTCTACAACACAGAGATTCTTAAATATTTAAAAGCCTCCTCCATTGGTTGTTCATCAGATTGATTACGATGCATATTTCAGCAGTTTTTTTCTAAAAATGCTCATCAGAGGATCAAGAAACGAGGTGTTCTGTGTGCTCTACATTGATTCACACTATTTCATTTTAATTCCAAAATACTGAATTCAGAAAACTGCCAAGAAAACAAAGCAGGAAATGTTTGTGTTTTGCTGTATGTTGCATATGCTCTATGGTAACCAAGAACACAAAAGAAATAGATGATGTTGCATTTCTCAGCCTATCATTCACTAGCAAGCAAGCAGAGGAATAAAAACCAGAAGCACTGTAACTTTCCTCAGAGTACCTGCATATTTTTTCTTCTAACTTGGTAGAGAACAGAAATCTGCCAAGCTTCATATGCTACTTACCTTGTTGGAGCTCTCTCATTCAAATTAAATTTAAGAATAATTTCACCTCCAAAAGAATAAAGCCATGCATATGTCCTGAAAATTAGCATCAAACTAGCCCAGTTTAAATACCTTTGTGAAGGCCTTGGGTTAAAGAGGGTGGTGTCCCTTTACCTCTACCTTTGTGAGAAAACTTCAGAACCAAACAATCTTGTTTAGCTTGTGCTTTCAAGGATACAGGTCAAATGTATCTTACCACCACATAAATCTGACATTCATATCGCCTTTGAGGCGCTGGATTCCTGCTGCATTACCTTCCCCCCTAAATCACCTTCACAAAACATGGTAACAATAGTTAAATGCATTTATTAGTGATATCCTGGTGATTTAGGGACAAAGAAATGTATTCCTGACACTGCATATTGTCAAATACAACGTCATCAAAACCAAGCATTACCCCTCAACCCAGAAACTGGCTTTAAGATACAGAGAGCTGGGATGAAACTCATTACAAAATTACAAAAGGGCTTCCTTATCCTTCCTTCCACCCAAAGTAAACCTTTATGCAGG
Source organism: Corvus kubaryi (assembly GCF_017639235.1). Taxonomy (NCBI): domain Eukaryota; kingdom Metazoa; phylum Chordata; class Aves; order Passeriformes; family Corvidae; genus Corvus; species Corvus kubaryi. The sequence continues at coordinate 13,566,480 of NW_024581093.1, read as the reverse complement.
AATAGCCTTCTAGGGATCTTCCATCCCACCCCTCCATGTTTGAAAATAGATATCATTGCACCATAGTGGTTCTAATTTTGTTTTTACTCTAACTGAAGAGCATGGAACAAAAGCAGGTTTATTTCATTCCATTAATATTAAAGGTGGGTAGGCGATGGTGCCTTTCTTGTGTTATCAGCAGTCTCAACACTAACCAACAACACTTACATTCAAGGCTACGCTACAAAAACATTCAAGCTGATTTCTGTTCACTGACACCACTGCAGTTCTTTCAATGATGAAATCTCCTGTGTGAAGAGCACCTTTTTTTCTACTATTTTAGCCCATTAGAGGTGACAGGACTTTTAGCGGGCTCCAGCACAGGTGCTTTGGTAATAAAGATTTTTCTAGCAAACATAGCTGTTAACATGTACTACTGACAAAAACATTCAGAAAGAGTCAATTCTCAGTCAAAGAAGAATAATTTAAACTGAAAAGCAAAAGGTAAGCACCCTAGACAAGGTATTTTCTTGCCTCCCCAGTACATTTTAAGGACAGGTAAAGGCTATTCAGCAGAAGAAATACTTCAGAAACAAAAAAACCATGGCCTCAAAAGTAGCCCCAGGAAGAAAAAATTAGCTTTCCAGTGCTGTATGTCAGTTTTATGCCCCTCATCTAAGCAGTTCAAATGAACTTGCACTCAAATGTTATTAGACACTGGTGCCATGGCATTTATATTTCCAAGTATGCAAGGGACACGTGCACACGAGCAGAAGCACCAGGTCTACAGGGCACCATTATATTCCTGTTTATTTCCCCAGTTACAGCAGGTTACAAATGCATGCTATTGATTGTTATTTGTCTCTTCGCAGACATTCAACCTTAAAATTTTTATCTTTCCTTTGTAATTTTTCCTATTTTAATATTCTCTGTCATCAAGAGTGCTACTAGTCTGATTAGTTCTTAGCTTGCATCCCCTCATTTGAAAGAGTTTCCACCCAAACCTGTTTGGTTCAAAATGTTAGTGACCAAAATTTCACCCTTGAGAAATGAGAAATGCAGAGACCAATGATAGTGAAGAATTTGAAAGTCCCTCAAGTCCATTTCCAAGAAATAACCATTTGCTGTTTCCACCTCCCAGTCCACAAGAAATTCAGTGGGCAAAGTCAAGGCAAAGACCCCATTCATCTTTCCTTTATGTTTGCAACACCAATTGCAGCTCTGAATTGATAAACTGTTATTGATGTTAGAGATCAATGAGATTAAGCATGTGCTTAACTTTAATCACATAAATAAGTCCATTTCTGAATCTGGGCAGCATTATCCATCACTGGGAAGAACTAAGCTCTTTCTGGATAATTAACACTTCATTTGCTTTGCCATGGTCAGTGGTCCTCACATGTGGTATGAAGAATTATATATATTAAGAGCCTGGTTCAGAATCTAGAGTCAAGGATATTCTTACCTGACAAAGTTTATCACATCAGGGAACAGTCTGAAATTATTGGCATTGTTCAGTCCTTGCTTTGCTATAGTGATGGAATGCCAGTCTGCAGAGTCAAGAAGAATGAAACCTGGGCAGAGGACCTGAATGAATTACTATTTGTGTAATTAACCAAGCTGTGTGAATCCCACTGCTGGATTCAGTTTTCCTTCTCATTAACATTCTTTTACATTTTCTGTATAAAAGTCTTCGATTGCACACTGAATAGATTTTATTCCTCTCAAAATAAAATATTATAGTTAAAACTGTTGAGTTCCCATCCCAGAATTTAAATCAGGTAGAAATACTCTTGTGTAAAAGATCTGATCATTTTATCAGTTTGGTTTGGTTTTGGGGGTGTTTTATCATAAAGTTAAGCATATTCGACACACTAGGAGAATTCAGTTTAAATTTCTAATTATTCAAATACAGACTAAATGCTGCTTTATTACTTAGTATATCTTCATTAATTATCAGTGTTGAGGATGCATTTTAAGAAGTTCAGGAAGTTTTGAAGGCACTTCTTTTAGTGGCACAAGAAAACTCAAGTTTTTAAGAACATCGTCATGATTAAATAAACATTTCATTTTATGCTTTAATTTTAACTCAGCTGAGTCGACAAGACAGAGTGGTAAAGGAGTCTTCATGGATAAAATTATCCAAGAAGCAAACACAACTGAAAAAAATACAAAACTTGCAAATACTTGTGTTTTCCTCTAATTGCTTAGAAATCAACTGCTACAGGACATAAATATCTGAATTGATTTTCAGTGCTAGACACCACAATTCTGAAAGGGAAAAATGATATTTTTTTTAATTTACAAGCTGCATATAAAATTCGTCACACATTTTGATCCCACTTAAGCAAATACTAATGTTCTTTACTGGGGAACACAACACCCTGTTCACCTCCTGACCCATTGGCCTCTTGGAAAACAAGACTGTGTGATCATTTCAAGAGCTGTGTTTCACTTATGGATTAAAATAAGAGAAAAACGCTGTCACTCACAAGAACAACCATCTTGGTGCAAGCCCCTTGATCACATACTGTTTGCAACATAGCTCTGGATGTTTAAAGGAAATGATCAGTGAGCAGACCACACTCTGGAAATATTTCCACACATTCACATATGGCTGTATCCATGCAAAAACAAAGCTTGGAGTTCTCCCCCTCTGGTCACAAAGATACCTTCTTTATTAGAAATAAATTAACAAAAATGACTTTGCACTGCTGGTGTTGCCAGGAAGCTCTTACAAAACACAAGTATCAAAGAACAAAATCCCCAGCCCTCAACAGCGCATGGAGGGTTTGGGAGCACAGCCTTGGTCTGGAGTCAATCACAGCTTTAATGGCCCGCATTTGCACCGATTTGCAGTTGGGAAATAGGAGACTTCACCAAGCATATTGCACAAGCAGCTGATCTCCAGCCTGGAGATGTTCTGGGAGCCAGTGAAACAGGACAGTGAAAATGCACTCCAAGTACAGGAGGGGAAGTAAAACAGTAAAATACAGCACAAGCACATTGACTAAAGGTAGGTGCACAGGACTTTGTCAACTGTGTGTCCATGCCAACACGATCTTGCTACGACACATCCGGACACAATCCATCACTCAACAGAATGTGTCTCATGTGCCATGAAGGACAACAGGCAGCAGATAAATCTGGTCTAGTCCATATGGTGAGGAAAAAAGCCTTTTTCCCCAGCCTAAAGATTAACAGCAATTGTCAGAAATCTTAACAGAGGCCAATGTAAAGATAATTTTAAACTTACAGAAATTCCTAAGTGGTTCATCATGCCTTGTCATGAAGTAATAACCACATGAAAAAGCTGGATTTAGTGTTAGACAGTCTATGGGGGAAAAAAAAAAAGGGAGGGGGAGTATTAAAAAAAAATGGAAAATAAGAATACACTTAAAGCTGAATTGGCTGGTTATTTCTCAGTGGTCTCAACAGCCCAACAGAGCAGTAGCAAAGCCACTACCCAGTGTTAAAAACGACCCACAAAGACCAACGCACACAGCCCAGAGGCAAAGCCCAGGAACATGTTCGCATTACCTCCGAGCTGAAGCATTCCATCGGCAGGCTTCAGCCTCCCAGAAAACACACCACAGTGCTCAGCAGCTATTTCTAACCTCTGGTTTTCTTCCTTTTCTCCCTTCTTGCTTCTCCTAGTGTACAGCCAGGGTTTCCAGCAGCCTTCTCCTTCCTCAGTCAGTGCCAGCCTCCAAAACACTTTTCTTCTCACTTTTTTCTCTCTTGTCCTCTTTGTCCTCATTTTATTCTTTTTCCTGGCTTCTCTATTGCAACACAAATGCCCTCATATCACCATGATTATACCTATAAAAAAAGGTTGCTTAAAAGCATGTAAATCACCCATGATATTTAAAGGGTGTCATTTTAGGATATTTGGGGGGGCGGGGCTGGCTTGGAAAGAGAAGGAGCATGGCCCAAGCCAGCAGCTGAGCCACCAGGTAGTGTGGATGGGCTCCTTGGGAACACTAGAGCTGGACACCAAAAGAAGGCAAGAGAGGACCTCACCAGGACTTCCCATGGCCCTGGATCACACCCAGAATGGGCCACAGAACTCATAAGTAAATCAGTAATCCCCCAGAAATGCTCCAAACCACAGCAGCAGTAGCCAAAATTGGGCAGAAGCAGGGCAAGCAGCAAGATCAAACCCCCTCCACACTTTGGTGGGGCATTGCTGGGCTGAACATGGCCATGATTAGTCCCCAGAACTGCATATACACATGTGATGTTTCTGAATATAAATAAATAAATACATAGATATAAGAGAGAGATTTACAGTAAGAAAAACACAGCCTGCTACAGAGATTATATGAGCAGAGGAAGCATGCCAAAAGTGGTTGCTGTTTAATTTCAGCATACATACTGCCTCAGGTACAAACAAAAGTCTCAAGAATCCCATTTAAAGCTCTAATCAGGCTCTTCATTCATTTTCTAATTGGTAGAGCATGATCCTACAGCATCCAAATGAAGAATCAGGAAGAGAAGAGATGCAGGTCCAGGCTGTGATCCACCTGTAACACACTCTCAACACACCACAGACATCTGAGGTAGGACTTCACCCAACCTGAAGCACCACAAAACATAGAAAGCACCTTACCAGGGAGGCTGAAGACACACAGCCACCCCACAACAGACCAGACAGCAGGCTGTGCTGGCCTCTGGTTTCACACAAAAGCCACTTGACTTCCCCTTTTTTGTATCCCTGCCTTTACCTTTGGGATTGTCTTTAGTATTCAAACTTTTTTTTTTTTTTTTTTTTTAAACACTTCCACAAGCTCAGTCCAAACACAGCAGTCAGCCATGAACTCATCCTAACTACTCTCCAAAGGAGTAAAGCAGTTTGAATATCCATGATTTACACTGGCTGGCAACACAGTAGCTCAGATAACATCAAAACATCTACTGGGCCACCAGAGTGCTAAAAGAGCTCCTGAAAACAGGGCAAGTTTGTTTAGATCCATTGTGGTATTCCCATTGCATGGGCCACCATTAACCACCTGCCCACCTGGAAACAGGAATCTTGCCTTTTTTTACCTCATTGTTTTCCATCAAGATGCATTTGAAGGGCAGTAATTGGACAAAATCCAACATACTATCAAAGTGACCTTCCTAATAGGTTTCTTATACACCACAGAAATCAGTCCTTTGAAGAGATCCCCCCAATATGTTTCGGTTTGTTGCTTAAAAAATAAAGAATAAATGTTTCTCCCTTTGTTGTTTAAAGAATCACTTCTTTTAATCACTACTGAAAAAATAAACAAGAGATCATTATTTTTCATTCTGTATTTTTAAATGGATTCAGATGAGGAATCAAGAGGAAATCTCATCACTTCTTTGTTCTTATGAAAAATCTCAGGCTGAAAATACCCAGTGCCCTCATGTTATTGTCAAGCCTACCGCCATTAAGAAGGTAGTCTTAAGAGATAAATAGAGCAGTGATGCTTCACCTCCTTGTTCAAATGGGGGTTTCAATAAAGCAATGCTGACTTTTTGCAGAGGAATTATTTTGCTGCCTTTGGGCTTTAGGATACCAGCCATCCAGAGAAATCTTTTGACATCAGGATGAGATCTACTATAGGTAGTATTTAATCCTTTAAGACTAAAGGATTAAGCCAGTTGACCAGGAAGAGAAGTTAGATTTAACACCTGGAAAATTCAAAGCATTTCCAACCTTCTCATTCCAGGGTTACTCTCACAGTCCAGACAAGAACACTTACATGGAGTTTAGCTTCTACATTTAACAGAAAAATAAACCAGTTTATATTGGTCTAAAGCTGAAGACCTAGTACAGGGATGGCATTGAAATACCACAAAATAGACTAACAAACATTTAAAATAAAGGTCCAGAAGGTGGAGATCTTTGTAATTCTAGGATAGAGAAATGCATGCCTAAAACCGAGGTCAGATTCATGAAAAAAAATGAGAAAGCATGAAATGGGTGTGCTGGACTTGGCAGCCATGAGCAAAACCTGGGAACAGTTTGCTGTTCCACTGTGAAATAGCAGAGTATCTCTGATTATTCTGCTGCTAACCTAGTTGTGCCCTATGAAATCTGCCTTTCAGATGGCTCATGCTTTTTGCTGGCCTTGTCCACACTCACATCTCAGCCACGAGGACCAGCATCTACAGAGACACCAAGTCCATGAGACCTAGAATGTATGTCAAAAGCAACAGTAAAAAATGGATTCTGAGAGAAGGAAAAGAAAACAACCATTTTTTATTTAGGAAAGAAAGTAATTTTCTACCCCCAGTATGGCTTTGCTGAGTTGATGCTGTGAAGGTGTGGTTAGCCCTTGTTCTGGGCAAATATCATCACCACTGACATCCAAAACATCTTGGCTTCATGTCTGCAGTTCTGGGCAGTCCTCAGATGGGCAAAGTGAGCCACAGCAAAGCACCAGCTCTGTGACACAGCAGCATTATTGATTTAACTGGTTTGTTTATGCCGATGTTTAATTGGCTATGTTAATAGCATTTTAATCTGCATTTCACTTGTATGTGGCTGATAGCGCAACACTGGTGTGGCTGTGGTGACATTTCCTCACCATTGCTGTCTGTCATCAAGCACCAGGCCAGCACTCGGAGACTGACAATACCAAATGCTTTGTTTAATTAGGCATACTTTACACTGTACTGCATAATTCCCCAGCAATGGTTGATTTTTTTTTATTAAATAGGCAAAACCATGAAAAATCTTTAATCAAATAGCAAAGATTTCAGTCATCTTTTAACACCAGCATTTAGCATTTCTAAACATTCAAATGAAGATTAATGAGAACTGAGAGAAAGGGAAAAAAAAAAAAACCACACCCAAATGTGCTGGTAAAGTTGGAAAATCCCCTTTAAGGTTTATGCCAAGCAGCATATCACCAGAGCATCAAGCAACATGATTACCCAAGGTATTCATGCTTAGAAATACTCTCTCTCCATCAGAGTTAAGATCACCTCATCTCCAGAAAAACACTCTGTGGGTCTGTCACAAACAAACAGTGGCCCATGAGAGATACTCCCAAGGGATCATGGTCAGCCAGAGACAAGGACATTGTATGTGCCTTTGGGCCACCCATCTCCCAAACACTCTGAAGCCTGAGCAATGAGTAATTCAAACAGAAAATATTAAGACATTAACCAGGACCTCTCCTAAGGATCTGCTCCTGCCCAGGCAATGAACTCAGCTCACAGAGCTTGGAGGGCTCAGTTGTTATTGCTCAGTTCCAGATCTTTCAAGGAGAGAAGTCTGGCACAAAGCAAATGCCCAGCACGGCCCTGGGCAGACCCCTCGGACCATGAACAGCTCTCCTCAGCCTCATGGCCCTGCCATGAGCCAGAGAACTTTTCACTGTCCAAATGCTGGCCACAGTCTGTGACTTCTTGGTCCAAATCTTGGTTGCCTTCCAACCTCATGTTTTGGTCTGACTGCCCTAACCTTCATTTCTCTCCTGCTAAAACTGAGGAAAAACAACTGAGACCATAATCCTGCTTTTGACTCCACTCCTTCAGTCTCCATCCCTCTTTCACAGTTTCTTTTTTCCTCCTATTTCACCTTGCTCTCAGATTAATAACTTAAAACAGAAGTCAAAAAGCAAAAATATTCTAAATTAGTTTGGCATCTGTGCTATTTAACTGAATCAGATGCCCTGTTTAATTACCCCAATACTATTGTACTATTACTTTGGGAAAAAATGGCACAGGAGTGTGCTACAGCTGCTTCCACAGAATGCACTCTATATAATAATCAAGACCAGAAATATTTTATAAATAGGAAAATCTCTGGCCTCTGTATGAATCCCAGCTGGCAGTCGAGCCTTGCATTCAAGCAGTGATGGCCATGCAGGCTCTGAGGGCAGCACAGAGGTGCAGCTGGGCTCTCCCAGCCCTGGGAACAGAGTGGGACCAGGGCAGCAATGTCTGCTGCAGGGAGGGACCATCCCCACTGCCCAGCCTCCCTGAGCAAGAGACAGGGCAGATCTACACCTGAGCCTGATGGTGGAGTCCCCATGCACACCTTGCCAGACCCTTGGTCTCCACATGAGGCAGGTTTGGAGGGAGCCCTGCCTGCAGCTCCATCAGGCTCTCCACCACCTGCCTCCCTCAGAAGGTAACTTTCACAGCAAACACATCACAGAAAGTGTGAAATGTTCCCCGGACAAGGCTTCCCATAGTGCTTGGAGGTGTCTCCGTGTGCTGAGGCATTGCTGAGGTCAGATTCAGCACAGGAGGGCAGACAAGGTTTTCAAAGGGGAGGTAAAGAGGGGAGACGTACACAAACATACCCACTGTCTTTTTGAGAATCAATGGGGGAAACTAGAAAGAGGGGGAAGATCATGGTGAATATTAAAAAGTGAGACTTTTCCAATTTTCTGTGAAAGGTGAGAAAACAGATGAAGATTTTCAAGAGCAAACGTAACACTCACATACATGCACATACATACCCACCATCACTAGATCCCGGGGAGAAGGCAAGCTGCTGCATTGTGCAGAGATTCAAAATGTAGAAAATCAATTGTAAATCACGAGTTCTGGATTCTTTGAGATGAAGTGTAATCTGATTTACAATGTTACAAAAAGAAATTAAAGTTAATTCCAACATGATTGTGGGTATACCGCAATTTAATACAACCATGCTGTGGCCTTTAAATCTCCACATTGCAATATGCCAACAGTCATTACTTTTTTTAAGTTTCATATTTTATTTTAAACTATAAATTGGAAATATCACATAGCTTGTTATTTACATTTCAGAATTAGGATCTCTGCTTAGAAACACAGTGCTCTATGGTGGAATACGGCTATTGTGCAACTACAATACAGTTAGGACAGTTAAAGGCACTCCACTTCACCTCATCATTTTTTCTGCTTAAATATTATGCCACATTCTGATTAATACCAGACCAATAAAATCATCTTAGCAATCTGGTTAGAGTCTTTTGTCTACCCAGATGGCCTGCAATGTTAATGTGTGACAATTTCAACAATGAACTAGGACTGTTTTATGGAACCAACATTTGTTCCACTGCTTTTTCTTCTTAGGCTCAGAATTTTGACACAGATGGTACAAATTACTCAAAAAAACAGAAATGTTCATTTAGAAGGCTTAAATATGTGGTTTTACTCAGGCCATCCGAATCTTTTACATTTACAATTCAGTAAATTTACTAACAACCCTGCTGTAATTAAGGTCTATAAAAATCTTCCCTTCTTTCCCACTTGCTTTTCCCCTTACATATCTACAGCATTTCATTATGCATCCAATTTATTAATATTTATTCCTGTTCTGAAATGTTTTTAATTTTGGAGGATTTACACTGTTCAATCTTGCATCCGATTCTTCATACCTTTCTAATTATGGAAAAGGGGGGAAAAAACCATTTAATCTGTAACCACACCTTAATCCCCCTAGAACCTACACTTTTCTAGGTCTTAGAGTAGAAAACGAAAAGATAAAACTATGTCAGTAGCTTCTGGCCAAACAGCACAGCATCTTCAGTGAAGCAGAAGATTTTGTAATCCTGACTTTCCATACAGATTGTCAGGAAAGAGTAAAATGTCTCTGAGAAATCACAACAGGAAGAAGAAAACAACAGGATTCTTATAAAGTGTTTTGAAGAGAGAAAGAAAGGGAGTAAGAGAAACCCCAGACTAGAGACAGAGGCACTTACAGTTTGACTGAGCCTGTAAAGGCAAGAGGTTATTGTGCAAAACTGCCAGAAGACAAGAGAGTTAATGTAGAGCAACTGCTCTGGAACTTTTGCTGCTATCCCAGGGAAAAGGGAGCTGGCACAGGCTTTCCTTCATCTGTCCGGGCAGGGTAATGTCCTGCAACACCAGAGCACCTCCCCCAGACAAGCCTCCTGCCCATACATCCAGGCAAACCACCACGGGGGCACCCCACAGGGATCTGGCCACACACAGAGGCGCGGAGGAGCATCCCAGAGGCAGAGCCGCTGCTCTGCTCCAAGCGCAGGCACCCACCAGTCCAGGCTCAGGGCACTTCAGCCCAGCAGAGACCATGGTCTGCAAGAGCCCTCGTGCCTCCAGAAAGTGTCTGGGGTTCATGGGAGCTGAAATCATCCAGCGGAGTGCACAGCACCCCTGTGAGTCCCCACAGCAGTTTGCTTTCAGCACGTCCTTCCAAAGTGCATCATGGCGGCACCAGGCACAGGAATCTCATGCCATTTCACAGCACTGCAGTTGCTAATGTTTATTTCAGTGCCTTCAGCCAATTTACCTGAACACAGCCTTCCTTTGCCACTTGCTGTATCTGTGTGTGGTTTCAGCATCATTCTGATGTTCTGGTTTCCATCCGACTATGTTTCTAGGATGGCTTGGTTTTATTATTTAAACAAATAATTTAAACAATAAAATCAAATTTAAAAACCAACATAAAACCCCATGGCTGTCCTTTTCAGGCCTTGCAGAAAGTACACTATACGCCTGATGCTCCAATTCATTATGATATTCTATTAGATCTGCCAACAGAAAGTGCATTTTGAGTTTCTAAATGTTGTTTCCATTAGAATCAATCACTCCATGCAATTAAGCCAATAGGCTCTCACCATTTCTGCTGTTATGAGCTAAACCATCCTAAATATATTGACAGCTGTCTCCTGGAAGATGACACAAATTAGGTGGAGGGGGCATAAGCCTAAATGTCACCAGTGATAGGACAACAGTTATTCTTTCAGAAATCCACCTAATTTTCATACCCCATAAGGCATGCTGTAGACTTTCCTTGCATTGGCAGCATGCAGTAATCGATGTTTTGCATATTACAATCAATAACATGCTTAAATGTTTAAGTTTTGCATTCTTTTGCGATAAACATTGATATATTACAAACTATGTAAAACTGTTCATTGGACTTTTTCTTTGCAGCATGTACTGTATCATTCAGCAAATAAGTGAGCTAAATATTGTTTGTTACAAAACAGATGTCACATGAAATTATGCCATATGTGCTATTAAACATTTTTCTTTCTTTTTTTTTTTTTTTTACAGTGAAAACTAAGATTTAGTTTCAGAAGTGAGTGTATTTGGCTTTTCAAGGACTTGAAGCATGAAAACAACATCTCTAAAATATTTTTAAATCTGCTGTGCATCTTGTAATCCAGTTTCATAGGTGGAATCTGAGTGTTTTAAATGTAGGTACATTTAAAAAAATGAAATACGCTAAATGTATGATTGCATTACTACTTCTCCACAGGTTCTACTAATTTATCATAAAGGAAAACGAGAATTTTCTGGTTTTGCCCCACCACTTAAGTGTTAAGACTTTTATCACATCGGTACCTTTAAATACATGTTCTGTAACTCAAAAATTAATATACAATTTTCAGTGACCTAAAAAAAAGTCCAGTTAATGGATGTATAAAATTTTCTGCAAACATTTTAAATTTGTATCCGAGAATAGGGGTTGTATGGGATTCACTGAGGACAGGGATGGTCAATGCAGACTGGCTTCAGAGGGAAACCCAAACTCAGTAACTCTGCACGAGGAAAAGGAACACGTTCCAAGATTCAACTGTAATTGTTTTGACAGAACCATATATGTGAAAGCAGAGCAATCTATATCTCTAGACTCTCAAAGTGTGAACTCAACAGAGTGAGCAGAATGCAGGAAACATGTTGCTAAGAGCCATACAGTAAAACAAAATCTGGTTGCCACAAGAAGAGTGACATTGGCATCAGAGGCAAAGACACTTACACCCACAAATGGAAACACGGCGCACTGGGAAAGCAAGGAGAAGATGAGCAGATGCAGCAGCATGAGGAAGAAACTCAAAGTAAAGATCTTCAGACTCCATATGTAGTTTTCTTTCTCTTATTCATCAAAAGTAGGAAGACAGGGTAAACAAAAAGGGAGATAAAGACAAGAAGGTGAAGAAAATATTTTTTTCTCCCCCCCCCAAGGCAAATACTTGCTTACATTTCTAAACATACTGTCTTTGTGAGGCCTCTCTGTAATACAAATAACTAATTGCTTGCCAGCGAGCAGTAAAACTGAGAATAAGAGTCCTTGATCTCCCAGCTTGATGGAGATTCCTGAGGCTTCTAGTCAGTAAAAAAAACCCCTGCAAATAAACTTTAACACTTCAGTGGATGGAGTCTCTCCTCTAACACTACGAGCTTCCATATGGAGCCAGACAAACTCATCTTAGACCCCAGGATATTGTGCCAGGCCTGGCGAAGCTACCTTCCACAGGTCACAGCACCTGCTCTACTGTATCAAATCCTCTTCCTGCTTTCTCCTGTTTTCTGAAGGGTTGTGTCACCTTTTTCACATCCTTCGTTTTGCAGGTTCTCTTGGATTATTTGTGGAGGAATGGCAGATGGGGCCACCACGAAGGATGACTGCTGTGACTCGTTCACACCACCACACACATGGGAGACAGATAAATACCAGTTTATTGGCTCACTGAGTTTTCCCACAAAGGAGAAGCTTTTCCAGCATAGTGATGCAGCAAAATTCAGTGCCTCCAACCAACCAGCCCCACCAGCTCTGCTTTAGACTGATACCAGGAGGATGAGCCCATGTTAGACTGATACCATGGGAGGATAACCCTGCAGGTCAGCACAGAGCTCTCTGGCTGCTGGGGAGAGGGTTCCAGAAATCCCTTGTCACCACAGGGATGGGCACCTGGTGCCAATGTCTGCCCCTCAGACCTGGTGCTGCAATGCCAAGCACCATCCTGAAACTGCTGGCTTTTCCAATTTCCTGATCTAAAATGCCCTGGCTAAGTCTAAACAGGGTTTTTGTCTTTAGTGCAAGACACAGTAGAGAAGCAGGTCAAGCATTTTCCCAGGAAAAAGCACAACCGTGGAGCAGCAGGCAGGAACAGCTATTCTGCAGTAACTTCCTTCATGGCAAATGCTTAGTTCATGCAAGATGTTCAGCATAGAAAACATACACAACTTCTTAAAAAAAAAAAAAAAAAAAAACAAACACAGCTTTTTTTCTGCAAATACACTATTTTTCACTCAAGATTATTTTAAAACTATATAGTTAAGTGCCAGTACTTGGGGTGATAGATTCTTTACAACTGCCAAAGATCTGAGAGTGGGAAAGATTACAGGTAACCCTGCAACCCTGATTGAATGCAAATAGAGTTGTAAAAGCTTCTTCTTCTCCCTGCCTCCATGTTGCACCTTGTGCAGCAAAGTGCTTAGTATATGATAAAAATAGCTAGATCTTTCAAAATCTTAGAAGAAAGGTACTTGAATGTTTTTCTTTAAACACTTTATTTTCTTAAAGGCAACATAATGAGGTCAACCAAAGCTGGCTTCAAGCTGATAAACTGTGTTTAGGAGAAACCAGAGGTTGAGAGAGGGGGTTTTAGCAGAGGAAAACAAAGAGAATGATTCCAAAAGTCAGATCTCAAAATGTTAATCAGATTCAGAAACATAAAACATGACAATTTAATGGTGTTTGGTTAAAACCAGAAAATTTTAAAGTTCTAAGCATCTTACATTGAATTCTAATACTTTTTTAATTATTAGATATAAAATGCTTACAATTTTCACTGAAAATTAGACTTGGTAATTTATATTTCTTGTTTATACAGTACAATTTGCTGATGAAAAAAATGTGCTAAACTTATTGATTCATGACCATAATTGTTTAATTATTTATCATTGCAGAATTATATTAGCATTTATAATAATGCAGATGTGCACAAAGGCTAAGAAGTCATATACAGCTTTTGTTTTGTGTTTGCTATGCTGAAATTAGGTTGATCCAGGTTGTGTGTGCACACTGCATATTGCAAGTGTTGCAACTCAGTGTCTCTTGGTTTTACTGGAGTTAGAGGGGGTCTAACCAATAGCCACAATAATGAAAACGCTCTGATAGCTAATGAAGAATATAAACCCAAAGCCAACAGCATTGCAAAAGAAGTCTCCTCTCAGGCTGATTCCTCTGTTACCATGATGCACATTAAATTCAGTGCAACACACGCACAGCTGTTTGCTCCGTACCACCCACAGCAAAGGAATAGCTCGTGTGTGTTTGGTACAGGGGAAGCCAACGAGAGCTGCACACCACAAAAATTACAACCAGCTAAGCCAGCCAAAATCTTCTGCGTGAGGCCAGTTAAAGAAGAACATAAGAACTCTTGATATGAGAGAAACACATTCCTTTAATTTTCATCTTTATTTTAAAGGATCATAAACAGTGGAAGAAAATGACAGATGCCTCACTTCAGCCTCTCCTCCCCTCTGTGTGCTAAATCTATTCCCTCAAGGAACTCCAATACGACTGACATACATCCCTTTCTGGAGAGCTGCTAAAATAGCTTTGCCATGGGCTTCACAAGAAATTTGTAACACCGAGCGTGTCTTCTGGACTCATCCTTTTGACATACTGATAGCCAAGACTACCATTGCCTCTCCCCTCCATGCTCTTTTCACCTAACACTATTTACTGGTGCTACCTTTTCATAATTAAGAGTCCATATCAAAGCAGTTGTAACACCATTTAAGCAGCTTTTCTAAGGAATCAAATCTAAATGAAAAGGCAAAGTATAAAAATGCCCCATCTTCCGCTGTGCCTAACTGATTTGCTCTGCATTTTATCCTCAGGGAGGTGCTGATTCCAAAAGCCAGGGAAGAAGGACCATTCACAAAAGCAGCATCACACAACCAGCAAGGACAGCTGATTGTGCATTGTACACCCCCACATGTTGAGGGTCTCTAAAAGCAGCCCCCCAGTCATGCTCTGGCTGTGGTGGCTGGATTGTTTATCACAATTCACAGGGTGAGCATTTAACCTACTGACTCCTGCATCACAGCACAGGCCAGGTATTTGTTTCTTTTGTTAGATTAATACTGGTAACAGAATAACACACTCATTAGTGGTGATAATGATTATACAGCGAGGTAGAATAGCAATTCTTCCAATGTACCGCACAGAGGAGTCAGTTTCATTAATTAATGAAATTTATTAAAGAACACAAGACAATCAAAGAAAATACACTTTGGTTAAGCACCTTCTCAGATGCTGATCATTGGCTCAGTAACTTTAAACCTTTCCACCTGCTATGAAAATGCTGCATGTGCCACACAGAGGCAAGAGGGACAGGAGAGCACACCCTGGCTTAGAGATGGGCAAGCATCCTTCCTCCCTTGGCTGGCAGGAACAGAAGCCCCCATAGAGGCTGCAAGGGGCTCCACAGTGGGAAAACCCCAGAGGAGCTAGACAGCAGGATGAACTGTGTCCCCACACTGAACAGATCCCTCCATTTCCCAGCTTGCTCTGTCACTGTGTAATGTAAGAGACCAGTTTCTTTGGGAATGCTTCTGCAACGTCCTAGCCACACCTTCAAGAAGTCTGAGTGAGGACTTCTTCTGAGCAGGATTATTTCAAACAGTTTGCCGTTATTAAAACCTCAATCCTCATAAACATCTGTGAGGGATGGCCATTAAACAATTTACCAGAACTGCAGAACAACATGCAGGTTTTGGTTTTCCCTAATGTAAAACAAAACAAACAAACAAAAAAATCCCAAAAAACAACAACAAAAAAAAAACCAACTATGGCAGAGTAGAGACTTCAAGTAGAGAGTACAGAATCCAAGTTCCCAGTCTCAGAGCTATCTTAGGCAGCAGTGCCTGCATTTCTTTAAGTGATCACATTCCTACATGACTGTCACGTCAGATTTTCATTCTGGCTACCAACACACTGCCATTTGCTACCTGGGGGATTTATTGGCTTTGCCAAGCAAGGAAATACCCGAGTGTTCAACTGTGTGTTTACTGCTCAAGCAGTTTTAGGAGGAAAAAAGGTGATGAGGAAGAGTAAAATTGCTATAGGAGCTGCAAGACATAGTTTCCTGAATTTCCCCCAAGAATTAGTTACATTACATAGTATTTCTGATCTTCCAATTTGATCTTTGATTTTTAGTTCCACCACCACGAGATAGCAGTTGCTCAGTGCTGTGCAGAGAGATGCTTAAGATATTAGGAAATGCCTGAATACAACAGACACCACAACAGGGGACTCAAAACATGCCATGGCAGCAAACCAAAGATGGTATCTCTCACCTTACTTTGCTTACTCTGTTTCATTCAAATATAAATGTCTTTTAGGAAATGACGATAAATTGCAATCTATTTTTATTATGATCTTTCCAGGTGATGTCATATCTACATTAAACCAAAAGTGACTGGTAAGATCAACGTGCCAATAGTGAGCCCTCCTTTCAATTTAGACCAAGACCTATCCATAAACCAGACAGACACATCTAACAGCAAACAACTTTTTTAAGTAATGCTTTCTGGCTTGCCAATATTTGCTGCAAAACTTTAGACATCTGGGGGGAAAAGTAACACATTTAACTCTATTCCTTCAAGTAAACATTCTGAAACCAAAGTCAACAAGACTTTGTTTCAGGAAGAGGATTTGAGGGTTGTTTTGGTTCCTGCACAGGACTTGGTGCAAGTCACTTCTGAGTGTCAGAGTTTACTGTGTTTCTTGGATCTCCAAATGGAAAACAAGCTCATTCAAAATCCTCATAAAGGAATTGCTTACAACTCCTAAATCACAACCCAGAACTCAGTATTTCAGGTCACTTATTTGCAAGGTTACAAAAACTCACCTGTTGCAGTTCTTACTAAACGATGTGTGAAGTCACTACATTTATACAAGGCTGATGTAACTCTGTAGCCTAAATTCTTCTCTTTTCCATCAGCACCAATCTGGAGTAACTGTTCTTGCAGTGAAGGAGCACAACTTCATGCAAATTGTCCCATGTCCTTAAAACCACTTCCCCTGCAGTCAGACTGAGAGTGCTGCAGAAGCTAACCCAGGAAAGAACTGCTTTAACACGCTTAATGAAGAAATGAGGCAGAATTGAAATGAATTTTCACAGCAATCAATGCAATACTTCAATGTTTCCTTGAAAAGCCTGGCTCCTCTTCTCCCAGGTTGCCCCTTACTTCTTTCCCATTGTATTTCCATCAATTTAGAACTTAAATCAGCAAAACAATTGTGTGACTTTCAAAAATGCTTGAAATCTATAAGAATGAAAATGTATTTTTTGTGGCTGTGTGCAACCATGAAACATTTTTTTAATGAAGAGATTGCAGTTGTATCTGCTCTCTTACTAGCCTGGGTTTTCTGTCACCATTGCTGCACCCCCACAACTTTATAATGGTTAATAACAAAGTATGTCTGGACTACAATGGATGGGTTTTGTCCTTCATTAGAATCATTGTTTTTCATCACACTTTATTTTCAGTAATTTCCCTTTAAAATGACTCTTTGAACCAAAGCCTACATTCCTCTCTTGTTCCAACACTAATCTCCTATTTGCCAGTGCTCAGGATTCACACACATTGCTATATTTGGTGTTATTCCTAAAGCTCTTCATAATTACACCACAATTAATTCCTTAAATTTAAAAGTGTTTTGAGCTCTCCTAATTGTAGAGACAACTTCAAGAATATTGCCAAAATAATCTAATTGTCTCCAAGTGACAAAGTGACAAACAAAAATCACTTTAAAATAAAAAAACCTTTCTCATAAGCCAACATCATATTTGTGGGGAGCCTGACTCACAGTTGTGAGTGCTGGTGTTTAGTAACATAAACTGCTCTTGTCACAAATATCCTGGAAACTTTATACAACTTCTTAAGCCCAGGGAGGTCATGCAGGAAAAGTGCTAAATCCCCAGATCTTCCAGTTCCCAGATGCCCTGTTCACAGACACACAGATCCTAGACTAGCCTCTTATCCCTTTAACATCCCATCCATGAACTGTCTAGTGATCCTGCAGCTGGGACCCACCATCAGCTGCCATCTCTTCCTGCTCCTTCAGTCTCCAAACAGGAGCCCAAGGCCACATTCAGTGAGCCCAAGAGCTTCCATGCAGCACCGAGTGCACTCCACCCTCCAACAGCCACAGTTCAGCACAGGAGGGTCTACAATCCCCCTTCTGCCCTTCTCCACTGTGACAAGGACGCCTCTCTGCTGGCACCAGAGGAAAATGATGTACCCGGGCAGAGATACCAACATCAGTTCAGAGGGAATCACCACCCGCACAGCACTAAGCACATGGGGCACTCAAAGGAACACCTTGTACACCTCAAAATGAACAGAAGGTGGAGAATCTCCAGAGCACAGAGGAGACCTCGTTTCTTCAGTCTGTTCACAAGTGTCTCCTGAACATAAAGAGTTCAGAAAGACCTGTAGTTTAATGGAGTCAAATTTCATTCTCCAGGTAAAAATAAATTGAGGTAAACAAAGTAAAGCCTTCTTCCGCCCCCGACAGCACTGAACTCTCAGAAAGCCTCTCCAGGACTGAGCAAGCAGAGCTTGAGCCACTTACTCGGGACTCATAATGTACAAAGTCCCATCTGGGGAGTCCTGTCCTGTAACCCACTGCAAGGTCACCTCCACATCAAGCCGATTTCGGAGGCTGCACAACACTGAACAGACTCTCTGGCTGTTCCCCTGATCCCAGAGGGCACAACTCCCACTGCAACACGAGAGTTAGCCAAGTATTCTAATCATCACCCAGACCCCAAAGAGCGTTCAAACTGAAGAGATTGGGGAAAAAGAATCTTTTAGGAGATAAGCGTAGTTTTGTCTGTGCATAATGAGAGTAAAACATGAGATATCTAAATCTTTATCCCATATTCATACATTTATAGCCAAAAAAGCAAGGAACAATATCAGAAATGTTCCAAGAATACTATGCCAGTACTTATCTGGTGACACTTGAGATGAAGAAGATAATTGAAAGGATGATTGCATTGGGCTTGTTGTACTCCATTGATAAGAAAGGTTTTAGAGAGCCCATTCAGTATGCTCAGCCATGATACAAGATGCCAGGAGAAAACACAGTACTGCAGCAGTGACAGGACCTCGGATCTATGAAACATTAAAATGAGAGATAAAGCAGGCTCTGAAAGAAGCAATATTGGGCACAGTTTGCACGATGACAAACATTTGGACAAATATCTAGACATCAGAATACCTCTTAATCACTGCCCTCTGACTGTCACCGAGCATTCCCATGCAAAAATCTGCTCATAAAGAAGCCTTTGCTGTCTCTCCCCTTGGGAAGGGCCAGTACGAAAATCACCAACAGCCCAAATCCTGTGTGGCTGTGCTCTCAGGATCTGCCAGCAGGGCTGACGTGAGGTCCAAACCCAGGAAAAACAGGAGGTGATCGCTTGTTTTCCTGTTCTATTTATTAAACAGTTCTTCCTTGATTATAACTAAGCACTAAGTTTTTGCAATACTAGCAAAATCTGTAACGGTTTCTATAACTCTCATGATATTCTAAGCTAACTTCAGAGGCAGAGCAATTTACCAGAACTGCAGCTTAAACAAGTTTGAATTTCATTTGCTATATATATGAAGAGAATGCTCTTACTGAAAAAAGAAATGCATGAGCGCACATTAAAGCAGAGCTTTGATTCTGAACTCTTTATCCTGAACTCTGAACAATGGATACTTATGAATCATTTGTGCTGCATACTGAAGCCTTTTGAACTGGTAACAAGAGAAATCAGTTCTGCTAATGCATCTCTCATCCCAGATCTCTCACTCATCCAGATTTTAAATCTGAAACTTAGAAGAATAAAACCGTCTTTTTGGAAGGACCAAGAGTATTTTGGAAAACAGACTGGTCAGAGGGGAGGGGAATTTCAGGATGGGGCAATAAGGAAATTGTGTGCAGGTTCTGATTTTCAAGACCAGACGTTTAAAATAAATGTCTGACAAAGGTGGGGAAGAGGCATTAAAAAATGGTTTTTACTGCTTGCATTTGGGGTCCGTCTGGGCAGTATTGTCACTCTGCGGTGTAGAGCAAAACTAGATCATGGGGGTCCTAATGACTGGGATGATATAAGTAAAATTTTGGATGTGGACCCAACACTGGATTACAGTTTAGGAACCTATCCTATATACTGGCATAAATTCGGTCCTAGTAATAAAAAAAAAGTACCACAAAGATAGGAATTCTCTCTTAGCCTTACTAGTACTATAAAGTCTTTATATGTAAGCCATCTTTAGTCCTTCCCTACTTCTTACAGTTAACAGAAAATTATCCTAGTTATGAAGGAAAGGCTCCTACTTATGAATTTTATACAAGCCAGATGTAGCAAGTTCCACATTTGAGGATATGTTTCACAGAAGAGATCAAACTCAGATTAAAAGAACTAGAAGTGCAGTCTGCCATGATGCATGGACAGACATGTGCCTCCAACTCCAGGCTTTTGAGAATTCCTTTTAAACAGGAAAGTGTGCAAAAAAAGCTACTGAAATTTTGTAAGAGACAAATTGCACAATACCAACCTGATTAAATTTCAAATGCTATCAACTTTTGCTTAGATTCTACGAGAGAGAACAGACCTGAATTGAGAGTGCAGCCATTGAAAATGCTTCCCAGACAGGTCCAGACATGTGACAAATGAATGTCCACATTAAATGACAATGTCACGAACGACAGAAGCATTGGAAGATCAAGCGAAGTGCACAGTCATAACTCTGCATTTCAGTGCAAAATTCACCCTTAATATTTAGCAGTGATGACCTCTGGGTGACAAAATGCCTGCAATGTCCCAGTTGCACATACCTGTGCATCGGAGAGGCTGGCATCAGCACACTGCTCCACCACAGCTTGGAGCTACATGCTGCACTAGTTAGATACCTATGCAAAATGCACAGAGATAAAACCAGTCCCACAAGAACACCCCAGTCCCCTCTCCCTGCCATGCAGCCACAGCTCCCCAGTAAAGCCCATTTCCTCTGGCAGTTTCCCAGGCAGGTGACTGCACCAGGGCTCAGCTACCAGAACAGCATTTGGCAGCTCAGAAAGGGAAGGTGGTGGGATGAAGCAGAGAGACCCCAAGGCAGCCCCAGGGGAAGCTCAGCATTGTCCAAGGGTCTCTGGCACTGGGACACTGGGGAACAGCAGGGTCTTGCTGCTCCATCACCCCACATGTCCCTTTTCAGCAGTGATCACTGTCAGGTATCACCACTGCCCATGTCGAAGTGCAGGCGAGCATCTGCCATAGCTCTCTTCTCACAGGGATGATTTGTGGGCAGAGTGCATTTAATAAACTACTTAAATTTCAACTTTTGGATGCACCTGTAATCCCCAGGGTTCCATCAAATGTTTTTCTTACCCTCTTTATAATTATATGCATACTTAAGATTAAACAGTGGTAGAATTTCCTAAGTACACGCCATAAATACTTTCATATGCCAAACTAAAAGTTTTCTCTCTCATGTTTAGTGACCCTCAAATCAAACTTCTTTCAGATCATCCAACTGTTACAGTAATAGCAAAAGCAACAGGATGGAAACAGCAAAATTACACACACACACACACTTTAGGCTATATTCACAAAAAGGAACAACCTCCCCCCTGAAATGCAGCCAGCTCTGGGCTGAAATGAATTTTGATTTAAGAAACAAAACAACTCCCCAGCAATTTTGGAGAAAAGACAAGTTTTGCAGAGGGCAGCTTTGCTCATCTAAAGCAAGCAGCAGAGTAACAGGAATGTGTTCCTGCAGAAAGAGCAAGCCTGGAAGCCACCCTACTTGCTGAATAGCACAGCACACTGATTGCTGCCTGTAAAAGTGGCCAAAAGAAACTGAAAAACATGAATCTGCATTTTCCAGGAAGCTCTAAGTAAGATTTGGATAACCAGGGAGGTTCCCTGTAGATGGGACAAGAGCAGCAGTAAAGGAAGCGGAGAACGAACCCCCAGCGCAGTGGTGCAAGTTCTCATTTGCAATGCTAGAGCTGCTTTATATGCTGAGCTCCCATCCTTCAAGAGCAGGTCAATGTTTTAATGTGGATTGGGCACATAAATGCAGATCAATTTATGCATTAAAAAAAATCATCTACATGTGCATTTATTTCAATTTCATTTTAGTGAATCAGGTCCTGATTCAATGCTAACTGAAAACCCTTGAAATAACTGCGAGCTTGCTCATAGCCAATTCTGTGTCACCACTATGAAATTAGTAGTGAAATTAAATGGCTCAACAGTGCTAAGACATTCCCCAACTACTCCAGCAAGCAGTCGCTCACCTCTAAGGTTAACAGGATAAAGGCTGGATAAAGAAACTACTCATTATACCAGCTCTACAAAGAAGCAATTATGAGACTTTATAAAGTGGTTTCAAATATATTTTGCAAACTAGGACTCAGACAAATATTAGTGGCGGCAAATTACAGTACTTAGCAGAATTATCACCAGAAAAGAGACTCTTTTAATCTATAAAAAATATCAACAAAAGATGTAAATATGGACTCCTCGATGGGTGGTATATCTTGAAGAAAATATACATCTAATCTCACAGTGTGTTACCTCCAGTACCTGGAGAGAAGGTTAACAATTCAGAGCTGTTTCCTACAGCTATAGAATATATTTTGATGTAGATTTGTAGATATCACAGACTTAAAATCTATTGTATAATCACAGGGCAAGTGCAAGGAACCTGGGGACATACTTCTCCACAGTAAAGTGCTGGAACACTGGCTTTCATTTTAATCAATGCTATTCCCTGTTTTTAACAAATTATATTTCATTCTGTGGCCTTTAGGTTATATTTTTCTGCACATAAACAGCAACAGTGTTTTCCCCACCACACGTACAATTTGCAGCTGAATCCTGGCATTACACAAGTGTTTGTCTCCATGTGTGATGGGCAGCTGGGAGAGCACAGTCGCCCTCACTGAGTTTCAAGCATCAGATAATGGTCTCCAGAGCAGCCCTGCTTGGGTACCAACAGATCTGCTGCTGCTCTGGGTTAAACTGCACATGCCAGCAGGAAAACTGTTGGTGATCCACGGATTTGCAATCCCTGTGCATTCCCCTCCTCACAGTCCCATTCAAGCAGGTGAATGAGCGGTGGGAACCAGGACCTTGGGATGTCAAGCAGTTGTTGCAGGTTAACACCAGGATAACACATAAAAATCTGCCCATCCTGTCACACACAATTCGTGTTCAAACACGCTGAATGCCAAGCTGCAGTTCAAGAAGTCAAAGATTTCTCTAGCTTTGGCCTCTCCTTACTCAAAGCATTAAGCACTCCAGTGGAGGCCACTGCTCATCCCACATGGCCAACTACTATCACAGGCAGAAAATGCTCTTGTGGCTCCCTGGCATTTATTTCTCTCCAGTTTTCAGTCCCTCTTTCATTGAACAGAGAATATGCATGATTTTAAACACCTTCCATTAAAATCACATACAAAATGTTTTGGACAGCACTCTAGCAGATCTGGGAAGTGACCCTGATCACACACTCTGGCAAAGGAGACAATTTCCAGGGCAGTGGCAATCACTGTTTCCCTCCTCTTCCCATGAGGGACCTCAGTCCTACCCTGAACCCACTCCCAACCACATTTACCTGAAAGCAGTGGTAGCTGCCAGCAGCAAGCATCTGAAACGCTCTGCATTAACTGAACACATCTGGGAAGCAAGCTCTTTAACCCTTCCTTGCTTCACTCATGTGAATTTGTGTTTGGCAAGCTCCAAAACATTCAGAGGTCAGGTTTTAGCTTAATTAAGAGACCACAAAAAATCCAGACAGTCATCCAAACCTTTTGAGCCCTTGGAGTATGGGAAAGTAAAGTAAGAAAATCACATGCCAGCAACTTCTCTGAAGATTTCGCGTGTTTGCTGTTTTGAACAAGGCTTGAAAATACCAGAACCTTTTCTCTCTCACACACTGTACTTGAGCCCAACAGAGACCCCACCAAAAACTCAATGCAGAACACCTGAGCTCTGGTGCATTACCATTTGCAGCTGCTTTAATTTTCCAGTATCACACAGTTGCTTTTCAGACTCCTCCTCAGGAAATCTGCTGGGGATATTACTTCTACCTATGTTCTGTCACATACCACCTCTTTAGTTTCTTCCAGCAGTTCCTTCATTTTTAAAATCCATCTTCCTAAATTCGGAAAAAAAATCCTCCCCTTTGTTCCCCAGGTGGGTATAATTCACCCCTTACTTCTCCACATTTGCTGTCTGACTCCTGGATGAAACAGCAGAGAGCTGCAGTGTCAGCAGTTCCTAAAGAGACCATCCCTTTCCCTTACTGTTTTGATAATGGTTGCTCCATGAGATCAATTAAAAGAAGAAAATGAAAACAGGAATTGATACCCAAGCCTAAGCCCTTGCCCAAGCTGAGGGCACCAACAATTGCAGAGATAATTTAGTGGTGCTCTCCTGCCCTCATTTTGTCCATGTTTATTTATGCATCTTTCCGTTATAAGCATCGTACATTAAAGTCAATAGCCTACCACTGCTTATCAGGAAACAAGTGGAGCCAGACCTGGACTTCTATAAATAAGATTTACTCTATTGGCTAAATAATGACATCTAAACTGGTCTGATTTAACTGACTATGGCAGTTCTTAGAGCAAAATTTAATTACACTTTGTACTTATTACAGTTCCTTTGTGTGCTCTTGCTTCCCAGCAATTTTGAAATATAGACTTAAGTCTGCTGTACAATACATCTCCATACCTATACTGACATGTGCTAACAGATGGCACCACGAGCACAGAGCAGCAGATCAGCATGGGTTGTCACTTTTGGTGGCCACGTTTTCCCTTAAGTTATCTCAGCCCAACAAAAAATGGCATGAAATAATCACTGCCCATTTCCTGCGGGCTGGGAAGAGCATGACTCAGCAGCAGCGCTTTTTATAACATCCAGACACTTGACTTTCTAGAAATGCTTTTATATTTATGGAGCGCATTCGTTATGGAAGTCTGCTAAGTAACGGATGCTCTGGGATGATGCTGCTCAACCATAAATGCAGCAAGAGCTCCGACATCTCAGAGCCTTGGGTGGGCTGGGCAGCGCTCAGGAGGAGGCAAGTGACGCCTGTTTGTGTTTGTCGGGTAATATTGCTCTATAAAATTATATTAGATGTGCATTAGGGGCTGTAACAGAAGACAGGAAGAGTAAAGGATACACGTAAGCAAGAAAGAGAAGCACACGCGAGGGCACTGGAGAGCGCTCACATGGTTCTGCCTCCCCACGGCTCTGTGCCATGGGGAGCTGCCAGCACCCTCCCCACCCACTCACACCACCAGCCACGGGGCACAAAACTGGGAAGGAGCCATGAGGTTTGGTGTCACACCTTACATTCAGGTTTCACACGCACTGTATCCCACTCAGAGGAAATTTAGGACTAGCCCAAGGTGGGATTCAGCACCATTAAAAAACCCACACCATAGTGAAGATACCAGCACATATTCCTAACACAACTTAAAAATGGGATGTCCTAAACCTCATCCTCCCTGCAAGCTCCCAAACTTCAGAGCCCTTTAGGACCTATCCTAAGGGCTACATATTCTATCATCCTCTGTGTACATTTCCTGAATTCACACTCCAAACACATTCATGGCACAGCTTTACAATACCTTTGAACAGCTCGAGGACTGGGAACAATGCAGCTGCTGTCACCTCACCAGAGCCGGGTGGAACACCCCAACACCTGCCCGATTTCAAGTCTGAGTTGATTGAAGAGCATCGTGGGAAATGTAGTCCTTGATGACTCCTCCTCGTCCTCCTCTTCTTCCCTCTCCCTGTTCCCAGCGCACACATTTTTCTGGGATCCTTGGACCAGGGATGTCAGGTTGACAGAGTCCAGGCTCAGCTGGTGCATCCCCAGGAAGAAGCTTCTTTCTTCAGAGTCTTCAAGGACACAACTGTCTACTGCCATTTTGGACCTTCATCTGGGGAAAACCCACAGAGGCTGAATTTAGCTACAATTAAATGTCAGTTTAATTCATATAGGTTTTTCTCATGCCTTCTTGTTTAGCTTTTATAACTGCCCAACCACTGATTATGTGTATTTTTTAAAAGGATTCATTGTTCTTCCACTGATGCCTGAAATCAAGGTCTCAAAGCAACATCTTCCAAATCCTTCATGGAGGAGAATCTGTATTTTTAAAAATGATTGGTGGAACATTCTTACTTGGTGTGTTTGCATATAGAGAACCACTTACGTGCAGCTCTAAATATGACTAATGTCTAAATATGACTAAGTGGACTACAGACATTTCAGAGGATAGGGTGTTACTAGGCAGATAAGAATTTCAGATGCAAACTTGAAAGTATAATTGGCATGTGAGCAGGTAGCAGGAAACCGTGTAGAATATATTTTCTGAAGATCTACACTTCCACCATTTCTCTGCAGTGGAAATGCATCAGCACTCGATTTTTACCATCAAAGCCTGCGATGTTGTAACCTGCTGCAGAATTGTGGCCTTAGGGTTCAGTAAATTACTGTAAAATAATTTTAAATGTTTGCTGTTTTCTTTCAAAATGAAAAATACGGAATGAAAACCTCAAAAAACATCACACAGAAATAACTGGTTTGGTTATATTACTGCAAGAGTGCAGAAATGCTTTTAAAGCCTCCCTGCTGCCGGGTGGGTGCCCAGGGTGCTTTGGGGTCCTGGTCCTGCCATCAGACCAGGTGTAGCAGAGCTCGGGGGTCCGTGCTGGCTCCCCAGCTCCAGCACACTGCCCTGTCCACCTCATGGTAGGAGGGTCTATGCCTCAGGGACTCTTAAAAGAATATGTGTGAATTAGGTGCTGCATCCAACAGCAAAATTTTTCAATCAAGGCCAAGAAGAAGAAAAATTTTATAGGAAGATGGGTCTAGTTTTAATTACAGCAGCACAAATACAACCCTGGCAAACCCCTGCAGAATAGACACCTCTTAGCATTTCCCTCTCAGAACCACAGCAAAAACACATGAAAGGTCATATACAAGATAGGATTTGACACAATAAGATTTCGCTCCCATGTTAATGCACCTCAGATCAAGCCTGCAAAAGTGAAATAATAAATTTAGGAAAACAAGCAAAATGACCCTACTGGTTGGTTGGTTTTCTAGATACCATCTACATATTTTAGAAACGTACAACCTTCTAATAGAAATGAATAAACTACTCAACCATAAAGTTGCTATAGAAGATATGCTTGTTCTGATTGGAAAGGGCATCTGCTATCTGCAATATTGATAATACTTTTCAAATTTCATCTGCTTTTGTTTGCATTCTGTGTCGTCTGTTTAAACACACTGGGAATAATAATGAATCCCAGCATTATCTCCACTTTTTCAAGGCCGAACATATAACTTTATCACAAAAATAATTAAAATTCTTTGGCACTCTTGTATCTTTTCCATTAAATGTTATCAAGCAGTGACAATAAACTAACATCAGTCCAAGGCTGCCCATATGCTGCTTTTAAAAAGAATGTATTTGTCCCAGGGTGAGAGACATGAATTTTGTGTTTACAGGGTCAAACAATTCCAAAGTTTTTTACAGTGTAAGGACTAAAAAATCTGTGCATGCACACACACATGCAAATGCACAAACACAGAGCTGAAGATATTGGGTTCAGAGGGAACACCTACAAACTGTTTTGTTAAAACTTCCGTTCACAGGCAAATCTTAGCAGCTTAATAATTTGGAGAACTACAGATATAAATATTTTGCATACTTGTACAACACAGTCAATCCAATAAATGATGCTCTGAAACATTCTTGGATGTCATATTCAGTTAATCTCAGATGTAGCAGTGATTTTTTTCCTGAACTGAATTTCATATATAGAGCTATATATTATCTCCTACACATAGGAATAATGTTACAACTTTATTTTGAAAATCAGTAATATTTTGAAATTAATAATATTCATTTTATCCTCTTTTTAAAATCCCTTTTCCTTTGTTGTCCAGGATAAAGAAAAATAAAATGTATTCTCTGATAATCTTTGTTAATATTGATTAATACTCATTAGGTATTTAAGAAGGAAGCCACCAACACTTCATTTTTCACACAGGTCTAATTATTTGCCAGTGAAAACCAGTGTAGGTTTTAGAACACATTGCTACAATATCTAACTCCAAAGTCTTTATGATTTTTATAATCTGTGCTAACTTCTGCTTAAAATGTAGTAAAGCAATGATGTTGATCTCATTTCAATACCACATACACAGTATTGCATAGTAATGCACTGGCTTTTATAAGCCAGGAAACAGTACCAACTCGCTAAACAGATCCATCAGGATAATTGAAGAACTCATTTCAGGAGAACTCCCATATGAAGGCAGAAATGTTAGAAGATGTTAAATTTTCTTTTTGTGTATTGTTGGCTCGCTTGATAAGCAGAAGCAAGTTTATACAGCTCTGCAGCTAGTGTAGAATGCTTAAGCAAGAAATCCATAACTTTTAATATGATGAGATTGTCCTGCTAGGAGAGATGGATTTTTTCCAATATCACTGCTAACAAACAAGTAGAGTTTCCTGTATCAGCACATTTCTGTTTCTACTCTGCAGCACACATGTGCTTCATTTAGAAACAATACATGGCTCAACATTTTTGGCATATTAAAAATGAGATGAGTACGTTGGACTAGCTGATGGACAGGTATCCTAACAGGTTTCTTTGGAAAATGAGTACAAAATCTTATACAGATAGACACACTGACAAGGTTGAGAAAATAGGGAGGGGGGAAGTGTGAAGTTATTTGTGTTAACTTCCCTTCCAAGATTTAGTGGCAGTGTTACTTACTGGAGTGACTGCTGGGTGGACAGATAATGTCACGCAGTGTCTTATTACATGATTTCAAACCCCTGTGCACAATCTCACTTGCTGCATGAAACTTAAATATGTTTCAGGTAGGAGCTAAATAAAAGACATTACTTTTCATCTGCTTTTTCACTTAATGCTAATATAGTCACTTGTCAGTGAATGTAAAAGTAAAGGAGACAAGGGTTTATTTTTATACCTCACAGAACAGCAACTGGTGATTTCCCTTAGATCATTGCTTTTGTGTGTGCAGGCACTAAGCTTTTTTCTTTTAATATTTTAGACATACTTTATTTTTTATTCAAAACAGTTTTATCCCAACTTTGACATGCCGATATTGTCAGGAAAGGAGGTGCAATGTTTAAACGTTACTGGGTACTTTTTCTCATTATACCTTGTGAAGGTAGGTGGTGCATCTCATTAATCCTTGAGCTAATCACCAGGCTCATGGTATTCATTCCTTCGAAGGTTTGGCTGAAGACACGACTCTCTGGTTCACTTTAGAGGATTTATAGTACATATGTCTCAACGAGCAGTCAGTGGGGACATGGAGCCGAGCTGCTGCTCAGATGGGATTGCTCGGCAGCAGCACAGCTCTGCCCGGCTGCAGGGCCCTTCCTGGGGCAAACCACATCCCAGATACCACACAAGGTGTCCCACACACACAGTGAATGAAATCGTGCTTTCTCTCT
Organism: Corvus kubaryi; assembly: GCF_017639235.1. Classification (NCBI taxonomy): domain Eukaryota; kingdom Metazoa; phylum Chordata; class Aves; order Passeriformes; family Corvidae; genus Corvus; species Corvus kubaryi. The sequence goes on along the minus strand of NW_024581093.1, from coordinate 13,537,214 downwards.
GGGCACTGTGTGTTTTGTGTTCAGGAAAAGCAGCGTGGAGATCTGTCAAATCTCCATGTGGGACGACGTGAGGGTGAGGCAGATTCCAGGTTCCTCCCGACCCGCAGCACTGCGCCCATGGGCGGGAGACTGGTGGGCCTCTGAGGGATGTCATGCAGAGTTACTGTTTCAGCTGTGATGAGCAGGCAGCAGCCACCAGAACATGCTGTCAAGCCATCAGTGTGGCAAGTGGCACGTGGAACATGGCACACGGTATGGCTGGGCTCGTCCCTACACCAGACTTGGCTATGGGATGAACAGGATTCCAGAGGTGCCGTGAGTGCAGCAGGGAGCCTGTGCCATGCAGGCTTTGGAGAGCATGGCTCCTGCAGCAAGAGCATAATTGAGAGAGCCTTGGCTGGTGTTCAGCAGATGAGAACAAGCTGCAAGCTGTGGCACTGGTGGCCACAGGAGCAGCAGGGTGACAGCACTCTCCCCTGTCACTTTGCTTTCAGCCAGCACACAGCATGATCTGGCAGGACAGACCAGGAGCCTTCACTCCGGTTAATTATCAGAGTGTTGCAGCTTCAGTTCTTTGCTTTCTTTTTCACCTTCTTCACTTTTTCTACCTAACCTCCCTTTGGTTTTCTCAAGTACACACGCCTACTCAATTCAATTAGCCTTGGATACAGCACCGAGGCCTCAGATACCTGTAGTCATTATCCCAAGCACTTTTCATAAGAGTATGGATATTAGTCCCAAAGTCCTGGCAAAATTCCAGCTAAGCTAATGTATTTACAGCATAACCTCCCCAAATGTATCTCTTTGTTTTAAATAGGGGAGTTATTCTTCATTTTCCCTCCTTACTTTTCTGCATATAGTTTCTCATAGAGTTAAACTTATTCCCCATGGCAGAATAATGTGGGATTTTTCAGTCTTACCGCCTTGCAACATTTGGTATTTTTCTTTAAGCTGCTGCTTCTGGACTCCTGAGACTGCAAGAATCCCGGTTCCCAACCCCTCCCTTTTTCTTAAAATCAAGCCGCTAATCCTTGTGTAAAAAAGCTTAAAGCACAAAGCTCCAAAACAACTAAAAGATGCAACTCGACATCTATTATTATCTTTAAAATATCCCGTGAATTTAAATTAATTCTTATGTTGTTGAGTCCTGCCCCGGACACATTCCTGCAGCTGGTGATGCCAGTGGTGCCGCAGAGCCGGGGCTGAGAGCAGTTATGTCCATCTCTGCCCTGAGCCAATCTGCCTCCTCTTTCACAAGCCCACTTCTGCTCCCAGTTACACCAGCAAGACCACTGGGGCTGCCTGACTGCAGCTGTGGGCATAATGTGACTCTTATATGTTGCTGAAGGGCAGGCCTGGGGCCAAACCCTGCCCTCCTGTGTCATGCCAAAATTTCTCAGTGCACACAGGTAACAAGACAGTCAATACCTACACCTCTGTAAAGGGGATGGTCGTTCCAAGATGTTTTCTCAAGATTTTGGCTTGTTCTGGAAGGATGGGGGATTTGTTGCCCAGCCTCTGTCATATGCTAAGAGAGATGCAGCAGATCCCATCTGAAGGGCGGTGCCCAGCTCCCTCAGAGGCATGAAGCTGCCGTGTCCTAGGTGGTCTGCTCAGCCCACCACTCCCATGGGGACATTCCAGATTTCCAGGGTTGGCTACATGGAAGGAAACGTGCCCATTCAGACTCCAGGGGAGTCACACATTTAACTCCTCTGCACCAGGTTTGATAGATTTTCTTGACAGGGAGATAATGGGGCATTTTGGGCCTCATCCTTTTCTTCAGTTCCTTGGATTTAGCTGGAATTCCTTGGAGATTAAAACAGGCAAGTTTAAATAGCATTTCATTTCATCTCTGGCTTGCTTTACTGAGGTCCTCTTGTGACAGACTCACAAACATTATTCATTAGTTTGCTCACCTATCCGTACCCCTACCCAGCTACCCAATATTCGAAGACAATCAACAAATTAATGATTTCACATTTTCAGCCCATTAAATTATTTATTGCTGGTGTCAATAGAAAGTTTTTAAAAGGTAAAATATATTTGTATATTGACTGCCAATTCTACATGGATGTAATGGCACCAGGCAGTGTACCACATCATGAAATAAAAATTAAATTGTAGTTGGGCTTTTAAATCAACTCAATTAAAATAAAGAGATTCTTGGCTTGATATAGGGAAATATTTGTATTTCCAATTCTATTTGTTAATACATTGACATATGTGCTATTTTTTAAATGTAGCACTAAGTGCACTTTCTGTCAATGCCATAGATTTTTTAATAGACTGAGAAAATGCATTTCATTTCTTCTTATTTTCCTTCAATACATCATTTGGTTCTGCTTTTTTGCCTGCATGAAATTCATTTTCTAATGGAAATATTTGTTTTGTAAATCAAATATGTATTATGCACAAAATGCAAAGCACAAATTAAATTATGTTAATGAAATGAAAGAGATATGAAATGCATATTTCATGGACAAAACATAACCTCAGCAAACAACCATTTCTTGATAAAATCTTTAAACACAATCTCATTCTGTGACAGACATATTGTTAAAGCAGATAGCACCTCATTTAAATGGTTTCCTTTAATATTAGTGCTTAGTATATAATTGTAAATAACTTTTGGGATGAAAAACCAATAATGAAATACTGTCTTTAATAGTTTGCTATTGATGTCAGCATAAAATTTGTAGTAGTTGAATATTGGAAATTGGGAGTGCGCACACATATAGTCAAAAGCTGTAAATGATTGCATATTTAAATAGAGCTGACTAAGGCAAAGATGTTATAGATATTAGTAATAGGCAGAAAATTATGCTGACCTAACATTATTTGACAAAACCCACTGTTTTAAATTATATATTGGTTACACTTAATGAATAATAGATTCTGTAGGTGTTGTTTCCCAGATCACAATGCTGATGACACTATATGTTGGAGACTTCTTAGTCTTCCTTCTGACAATAAAGCAGGTAGAGCCCACAAAGGCCACCAGAACACAAAATTGTATCCATGGGTCTCCAACCTAGCATAGTCTTCTGCAGGACAAACACTCCCAAAGATAGGAGCAAAAGACATATTCCTGAACAAATACAATGCAAGAAAAAGCACTTGACACACAGGAGGGGATTTCAGGCAGGTCTTGGGTTGCTGTGCCCTCGTAAGTAGTAGAGCCAATATAGAGATCCCACCCATTTGTTGGGTTTCATCACTGTTTTGCCAGCAATCAGATTCAGTGGGTTGGCCCACATCTGTGGCATACATTCCTCTGTCCTCCTCTCTGCCTTGAGCACACATGAAATCCAGAACAGAGAGAGCTCTTGATATGTAAGCCAGTTCTTTCAGACTTTTTAGGGCAGCAAAGAATGTATTAAATCACCAAAGGGACATCTGTCTCTTCTCTACTATATTATTTTTATCAAAAATGCTAAGAAGGAGAAAGAACATGATGCAGAGTTAAAAGAAACAACCAGCCCCAAAACTCAGATGATCATTAGAGAGCTGGGAGATGCCTGTAATCTAACAGGTGATAAGAAGACCAAAGCGCTTATTTGAATGTTGCTATTCTTTGCGTGAAAGCAGGAGAGCTCTACATAATTAATTGGGATCTGCTTCATTTTCTGAAGGAGAACATATTTGTTTTTATATTAAGTATTACAGAAGACACTTAAGATTCAGGCACTGATACCTGATAATTGTTTATCATTGTTTTTTGCAGGAGGGAAGCAAGATTGATGGACAAACTAGGACAGTGTTGTCTGGAGGCCTTTGGCTTTTAAGTCACTGTGGTTTTAGTTCTTAGACCAGTATCATAACTGGCTCGAGGCTGGCTGGCAACTCATTCCATTTTTGCAGTGGATGATACTGCATATCAGTATCTGCAACGATTTGGTTAGAGCAGTTGCCTACGAGAGCAGTGACAACGGTGCAACAATGGTGGAAGTCCTCTCAGCCTTTTTGGAGAAGCCCAGAGACACCTGCCCAGTGCCCAGTGTGACATCAGATGCCCCTGTGGCACAGGGTGCTCAGTGAGGCCATGGCTGGGATCCCGAGCGATGGAACGCCCACGCCGCTGTGGCACCCCAAGCACTGCCCACAGGAGCCCGGGCATGGCCAGGCATGGACCAGCTAAGAGTCAGATCAGAACAGGCTACAATAGGAGGGACCAAAAAATTCATTAAAACCACAAGCCTGCCTCCCAGCTAATAAAATATGTTACTCCAAGGTTCAAACTGCCACCCAGGGCTGCTTTCTCCACTTCCCCTGCACATCCCACAACTGTTGGAATGTGTTGTACCACTGCACTGTCTGAACTTTCCCATCCCCAAACAGCATCTCCAGGCAGGAAAGTACCCCCAAAATGACAGATTGCCCCAGGCTGGGCCTCTCTCCACTGGCTGTGCTACTCCAGTACCTCCCTGTGCCAGCAGCTCAATCTCTGCTACTGCTGAGGACGTCTCTCCAAGAAGGGAGGCTTTGCGCCATCCTCTGCATGCTGTCAGCCATCGTGCTGAGATAACTTTCCACTTTGCTCTGAGGCATAGACAGGTGCCTTTAGTAATGTTCACAACTGCCTTGATACCAAATACGTAACTCTGAGATAAGCCTGGCAATAAATACATGTAGTAAACACAGAGCAGCAACACGACAGCAGAGAGCTGCGGAACTAAAGAGGGCTCTCCCCATCCCTACATTAAATTATTTATTAATCATACCTGCCCTATTGCCCTCCATCACAGGCACCTCAGCACTGTGATGGATTAATGGGGACACAGGAACGCAGCATCCCTTTAGTGAGTAAAACAAGTGACCAAATTCTGCACGCCCTTCGTAGCAGGATGGCCACAAAACCTGCTCAGGGCTCCCTGAAATGGGTGGGCTTTGATCAGTTGCATGGTGGGATCTTGGACAGGAACAGGGTACAAATGCTGTTGAGGTTTAAAAAGAAGAGGACAGCAAAATGTCTGAATGAGATTAACAGTACCGCCTGCCTTTGCTTCTGGCATAACAAAAAAATGCAACCAAAATAAACAGTGCAGCTGTGTGAATCTGAGCTCCTTTTGAACCAGGCCATCAAACTGTCTCTCTGCCATAAAGTAAAAACCTTCCAAACACTTCCAGAATTTCCAGACTTGGCAATTTCCCCAGGATAACCCAGTAAATTGCTGGGGAGAAAAAAAAGTATCCCATGTATCATAAAATACTGGAATTTTATCCCAAGCAAAGGCCAAAAACTTCTCCAGAGGGAGAATCCAAAGCCTAATCTCCGGATATTCAGAGCTGAGGAAGGGTTTCCTCCCAGTGCATCGAGGAATTCTCTCTGTCTGTTCAAAAGCCATTTGACTGGAGAACAATAACACAGAGAAGGCATGCTAGGGAAGAAAATGTCTCAAAAGAGTGACAGGATTTGGGAGCATGGCTACAATGGATCTTGAGGGTCATGGAGTAAATTCTCCAGCTGTTGAAGACAACTGTGTCACTGCAGAGCTGCTGATGTGGCATTAGGAATCATCCGTATTTGGTCAAACCAGGCTGGGTACTTTCCTGTGCCATAAAACCAATTCCAGACTTCCTATTTGTTATTTGAGTAGAAACTATGAGATACAAACTATTCTGAGTCAATGGAATTATGGAGATTTAAATCAGAGTAAAACCTGGTCTCTAACATATCCGTTGTGTATATACCACCTATAGAAGAATAATGGATGCTAAATCTAAGTTGTGCTTCCTACACTTATTTCATATGAAATACAATTTTTTATCCATTTTATCAATTTTCTAAAATGAATCTTTCCCTTTTTCATTATCAAATTTCAATCTTATATCATTTCCAGTACCACCCCAAGCCATTCTGGAGTTCTCGTTTACATCACTAGAGATTAATATTAGGTGTTTGTAAAAGGAGGATATTAGCTTCTCCCTTATATCTGTCAAAATTAATAACTTCTCTATCACAGATAACTCCAGGCCAATATTAGATTCATAGATGTGGCCAGAAATAAAATGTATGGAAATATAATATCTCATTTATAAGTATCCAAAAAAAAAAAGTGTTTTCATTATTGAAATTTAGACTGCAACTGTTCTAAAGATCAAAAGACTTTGAGGTCTGAACATATCTGCCATATGGCCTTAGCCTTTCAAATAGAAAACAAATTGGAGGTCAGCCCAGGGGAGAAGAGAGAAGTGAATTTTCTACAAGCAGGGCAAAGGAAGGCATCAGGATCCTCTCCCCATTGCATTTGTGTTTCTGTCTAAATGTATATTATGGCCAGAAGAAAGGCTCCAGACATAAATGTTTGTTCAATGATTGATGTAAATACTTGGGTGATGATTGATAACGGTTGTGTCTGGCAGATGTCCACCTCCTGCACAGCTGATCCACTGTGGTAGCTCCTGATGTTGTGCTGATTTGAAGGGAATAACACGTTCAAAGTGACCATATTGCAGCAAGAATATCCTGTGCTCTTGGTCCAGCAGAGACGATGTTGATTATATTTGTTAATGAACCATACTGTTGTCTCCTAAAATCTACTGATTTGAGAGCATTAGCAGACACAAAGCTCATCTGTGGCCTAGTGGAGGTAAAGCAACGTGGCCATCTCCCGTGGAGCACTCCTGACTTGCAGGACTCTCTCAAACTCCAGGCATGTTTAAGAGTTGTGCCAGAGACACGGTCAGTGCTAAAGCGTGCTCTGTGCACTGGAGTTCAGCTGTTCTGTCAGAGTCCTTAAACACAGACCGGGCCACGTAGCTTTCACACTTCTGATGTGAACATAATTCTAATTTTGACTGACTTTCCTGGCTTCCCAGCTGGCTGTCCCCATCTCAGCGCCGTGACCGTGCCACAGAGGCAGAGCTCAAAGCCTTGCACGCAGATTGTGGGCTCAGGAGAGGAAGATGAAAAGAGCGTTGCCAATGCGAAATCTATTTTTTACATAAGATTCAAGGGAGAAGGTGAGATAAATACATGCTGTGGGAATACAACAGAGGAGAAGCTGTATGAGTTATGCTTTCAGAAGTAAATAACATTGGAGCTAGTGATTTAAAGGTTGTTAAATGAATTTTCCCAACTATTTTATTCACTGTGATCAAAATTATATCAGTGATGTTCTTACTAATATATCCCATTTGGCTCAATAATCTTTTATTTGTAATTACAGGTGAAAAGGTCATTTTAAGAAAGCCTGTATGGGCTTTAAAGAATTATGCTGCTTTCATTTTGTTTTTATAAGCAATTGAGGATAGAGGGCAAAATTAACTAATGCTACTTTCTGCGAGAAAAATATTAAAACATCTTCAGTTCATATCCTCCTTTGCCCAAAGGAGTTTTTCCTATTGCTCTTCTTCAACCCCTGGCTTTGTGCACCGGCTGCTCCCTGCAGCTGTGTGGGCAGTGTGGCACCAGCCACCAACCTGCCATGGGGAAGCAGCATCTCCTCCCCCTTTTCTTCCTCATCTCCTCAAACTCTGGATGACCCATAGTAAAACCCTTTTAACAAGGGTTCATTCCTTGCTGACCCAGTTAAAACGCTGCAAAAATAAACATGAGCCCTTTTTTTTTTTCCCCCTGTGGCTTTGGGATCCATTTCAAGCATGGAAAGAAGCAGCCCTACCTGGGTGTAAGGCATGGGGAAGGGAGAGCAAAACAGCCAGCTGGGAAAAGAGTTGTCTTTAACGGGAAAGCTTCCAGGGAGGCACATTTATATCTATATTCTTCTTGGGTGTCTTATGCTGCACTGAGATCACAGTGGTCGGATGCTTGACCCCAAGCAAAGTTCTGGGCACGCGGCGGCACCGGAGGCAGTATAAACACGGAGTGTAAACACCATTCAGCTCCATGAGCTCCCATTTGTCTCCTTGTCTGCTTGATGCTGATATACTATTTCCACAAAGGACCACGTTTCTGAAAATTCAAAATAAGTGAAACCCTCTTCAGCAGCCGATGAATGCTGAAGGTCAAGTGAAAGCAGAACGCTGGTGCCCAGGACCCCAGGGACAGGTACCCACCAGGCAGCTGCTGGCGCGGAGCCGGCGGCACCGCTCACTCCAGAGGTCCCTTTTGAACCAGCACACTCTTCCCTCTAAGCATCACATAGATGAAAAGCTGCATCTGTATGAAGGAAAGCATTCCCTGACCCAGCTCACCACATTTCGGTTTGAAGTGCTGTTTGTCACCACTAAGCACTACTCTCCCCACCAAGGAGTGGTATTTCTCCCTGGAGTTGCTCTCTGCTTTAATAGGGTGTGAATGCCTGAAACAGCTACGGTGCAGTAATAATTGTTATTCATGTTTGGCTCCTAGTGGGGAAACACAAAAGCTGCCACATGAACTTTTCTACTTGAAGATGATACCAACATGTATATTATTTCAAAAGATGGGGAATATGTCTTTGTGACCTAACCTAGCTGAACTCATAAAAACAATGGCGTCTCCTTCATTGGGGAGAATAAAATATTGAAACAGGACTCAGAGAAGATCAATTAATCAGCCCGTTTCCTCATGTACAAACACAACCCTTAGACCTCAGTTCTGAGAGGTTTACACACACCTCTACAAAAACATTCCCCACTGTAGTTGTTTTTCTTAACACTGGAAATCAGAAAAAGAAAAAACCTGTTCCTTCAGTATCAATCAGCTTCAAATACTGGGCTAGGGTTGAGGGCCTACAAGTTTAACCTCCAGGTTCAGAGGACTAAAAAAAGAAAGGACAAGGAGAAAGAGGAGGAGGAAAGCTGCATGTCTGATTTTGCACTGAGGTGAGGGCAGGGAGGGTCTTCCCATCTAGTGATGGACAAAGAGGAACCTACAAAGAAGGTGGAAACTGCAACAAATTGCAGATGGCTTTTTACAGGGGTTTTGGAAAAAAAGCAGTTGCAACCAGCTCTGCTTCCCGGGTAGCCTGGAGAGGCCCCTCCCTCCCTCAGGGCTGTTTATAGGACAGGTGAAGTGAGACTCAGCTGCAAGTGAGTATAACCTGCCCATGAGTACCTGGGAGACTTACAACAGAAAAATGCTTCTGGCCATCAGAATAAGGAGATTTTGAAACATCCTTCCAAGATAATCAGTTTTAAGATGCCTCCTGTGCAGTTGACTGTTGAGTTCAGTCCAACATTCTTGCAATACCAAGACCAGATACTCCTTCTCATTCTGTCTTCTTCTGAAGGAGAAAAGGAGAAAAGAAAAAAACAACCAAATCATCCTCAACAAGTTAATGGTTTTTTGGTGCATTTGATGGATGTTGTTGGGCAGGGCTAGGTGGGAGCTTTAAAAAAGTCTGCAAATATTCATTCATGTTTTTAAATGAATTTACTGCAGCCACATTGATTTCCCCCTGGGATTTGCTTTCTGCACACTTTTGAACAATCAAGTTTTACTGGGCAAATGTTTGCACAAGGCAAATTTCAAAATTGCATGCAGAGACAGAATTTTTTGTCTTTTCATGCCAGACATGCTTGTAGGCTTCTCCAATGAGCAGGCAGAAACAATACCATGTGATTTATCTGACCCATCACAACCAACACACATACCTTGACTAACGAAGATCAGACACCCACAGTTGTTTGTGATCAAGACACAGAGTTGTTTTTTTAATTATAAAGCTATCCATCAGTAATTTCAAATAATAAGTAAATTGGAGGGAATTGTGATCTGTCTCCAGATAGTCTGTGAGCAGAGAAAGCAGCTAAATTTGTTGAATAAATTATTCATTATGGATTATTCGCTCAGCTCTACTGCAATAGCAGTGACATTGTTTAATTTAATAGCACATTAAGGGATCTTTTTCCTTACACAAATGAGTGCATTGCTCCCAGCAAGTTGACTCTTGAAGATGCAATTCTGGAAACCTGTGAGAGCAGCTACCCCTGTCCAATTAGGTTTTGAGCAGAGAGGACCCTCATAACACACCACTGACTATATTTGGCTACAGCCCTTGTGTGGGGATACAAACGTGCTTGACAGAATTCAGGGCTATGCAAGTCCTGGAAAAAGAACTAGAAAACAACCACTTCACTTTGTAATTGACTGTGCTTTGAGGTGGATCTGAAAATACCAATGCCAAAAAGCCAGCTTTTATTCAGATCTCATCTGACCCTGGAGAAGCCAGTGCATTTTATCTGAGCCCTGTAAAGTCTGGCAGCTCCTTTTCCCGTCCCCAGCCATGCTGGAGCTCAAAATCCACAGCCAAACTCAAGAATAGTGAAACTCTTCCAACTAAACCAACCCTTTCTGAAGAGCCACTGCAAGAGTCCTGTTGATTTTGTTGATTGTCTTGATTCTCTCTGGAGACGACATAAAGAATGGGAATATTTGTATAGCTCATTTTACAACTAACTACCTGCAGAGGAAACTTCCCCAGTGACTTTTTCTCCTCTGAGAAATTAAGATCTTCAAAGTCCCAAGGACCTAGTATACAAACAGCTGCAAAACATCGTGACACACCGGCTCTGGCCCTATTTCTTGATCACTTTTGCAGATGTGGGTCACCCAGACTCTCACTCTCTGTGACGCCCAGGGCTGACTGGGGAGCATCAGCTGACACACACCCTGAAGCACTGCCCATGGACACACAGCTCTGCCTCCAGCCCCTCTAACACCACTGATGGCCTTCTGCTGGACTCCCAGCACAACACCAAGATCACTTTTTGGGGCCTAATGAGGCCCATGGAAGTGAGGGTCGAGGACTGGCCAGCCACAGGCAGGTACAGGGGCTGAGCCTATTGAATCCTTCACACCAAAAGTGTGGTGTTTGTGGGACCCTGACAGTGAGTGCCACACACAGACCCAGGGAAGGGTTCATGCAGGTGGAGATAGATTAAATTTCTGCCACTGATGAGAGCAGGAAAGAAAATAAATGATGTATACCTTTCATTTGGCTTAAGAACAGCTGAAAAAAGCCCTAGTGAGTGAATACATCAATGGAGCTGCATTGCCCATTCATGGATGAGGAATGTCAGGTCCTGAAATACCCTGAATCTGCCCCAACTACAAACGCATAGAGAAACACAGATGCATGCAGAGATCCCCAACCTGCTCTGATTTATCTCCTCAGCACTTTTGATGCCATGTGTTGTTTAAAGCAGGACCCCCTGAGCAATGACCTGTGGACAGCAGGTACGGTGCTGCCTCCCAGGCAATCGTGTTACAGCAGACAAGAAACAGATTTCTCAGCCCTATCAGACTCCTCTCCAGCACAATGCCTTTCCTCGTGGCTGTGCCCAGTGCCTGTGGTGTCACAGGGCAGGCAGTGCCTGGGTGTCACTGTGCTGCACTGTGCCAAAAGCAAGCAGAGCAGCAGTCCCAGCATGCTGGGCCCAGTGCAGCAAGGACAGGCACTCAAACACATGATTAAGGAAGGTCATGACCATTCATGTTGTGGCAGATCCTCAAGGAATATTCCCCTTCTCTTGCAATTTTTTTTCAGCTGGTGTTATAACTCAGCATTTAAAACAAGGTGGAACACCTTTAGTGGCCAGTTCAGGGCTCAGATGTCTGTTGCCTATGTATATACATGTGCTATATATATGTACAAGTACTGTATAGATTCCTGGTCATTCACTTCCTGCACTGCATTACAGCTATAAAACAGAAAGATGAGTCTGGTCAGGGAGTAAAATTAAAGAAAAGCCTAAGACACATACCAATACCAAAATGTTAAAGAAAAGAGAGAGCCATGCCACACCAATCCTTTGAGTCCTGCCAGAACCAGCAGCCTGTTCAAAGAGAATCCATCCATCCAGGCAGGTGCAGTCCTTTCTCCTTCCCTCCTTTGGTACAACTATTTATATTCCTTTCTTCAGGTATTGTATTTAATATCTAATATACATTATATTTTTATCTGTTAAGCTACAATATTGCATCCAGTTTACCCTATCCATAGGCAAGTTGCCCCGTTATGCCTCCAGGCATCTATACCATATCATTCTGCCTATAACCTTAAAATTGAAATGCCATGTCATATTTTCTACCATCAGTAGCAAGCGTTATCTTACCTTGCATTCTATTATATCACTGTACTTTCCTCCCTGCTTGATAAGCTGTCAATATTGCTTTGGCATGAGAAATTTCCATCTCACGCATCAGATGATCTCCATGACCTTTAAGTGAGTTGCCAGTAAGATAATTTACTCACATTGTTGTGACAAAATAATATCTCTTCTGCCTGAGTCACATGACATGATCATTACAGGATTTTCCAAAAATGATTAAATTTTGCACATTTTGGGGGTGGAAGACCTCTGTGGAAAATTGAAATTACTAGATTTCTTATCATTTCAATTAGCTACAAAGAGTTAAAAAGGCTACTTGCCACTGCTTCACCCACAGAGCACATCCTGAATTCCCACACTGCAAACTCTCTTTAACTTCAGTCACTCTTTTCACTTTTTTTGCCTTAACTGCTCATCCTTTTGCAAAGAATGTTTTAATACAATTGTCTTCACAGTGTCTTGTATTAGCAGGAGGATGTGATCACAAATATCACATCCTTTTGGCATCTTTTGGCTCTCTGTGCATAACAAAAATGTCAAACAGATTTTAATGAAAGGCTGCATGCTTGTGGGTATTGACAGTTTGACATAGAATCCTAATATTCAGATGTCTTGTTCTTACTGTTTTTAACACAAATACTTGCAGGATAAGAGCAAGGCACCACAACTGCGGAGAGCTGGTATTTATATAATGTCCTCCTATTCTCAATGGGCTCTGCTCAGGAGCTTGCCCAATTTCTGTGGGGTTTGGCCTGAGGGCTTTTGTGGCTCGGCTACAATCATGTCCAATCCCAATTCAGAAACCAAATTATTTCTTTTCCTCACCCACAGCACCCGGGCTGCTCCCTCATGGGGCTGGGCAGGGGGCAGCCCCAGCCAAGGATGGGGCACAGCGGGCACGGAAGAGGTGATGAGGGGGCCCACGGATGTCCCTGCAGGAGATGCACCCTGCCTGCTCACATGCTGCGTGCCAACTTCATGGGCTGCAGAGACCATCCCACGGAGGACAGCAGGGACCAGGAGAGGCCTGTGCACCAGGGTCCCTCGAGGAACCCATGCATAGGGAATGCACATGAATATATATTTGTATTTATTTATTTAACTGCAGTTGGGCTTCCTCCTCCTGCTCTCTCTCTGCTGGAGTGAGTGACAGCTCTTTGTTTCACTGTAAAGAAAATGCCAAGACTTCAGGAAAGGGGCATGAGGCTCCCTCCATCATTTCACTCGAGCACTTCCCATCTCAAGCACCCCACACCGCTATCATCAGCTGCTTCTGCACACCACTGAGAGAAGATCAGAGCAACTCACTATTCAATGAGATATTAGAGAAAACAAAACTGAAAATTAGAGTTGAAGAACATCAGGAAATGACAGTGGATAAAATATTCTCCAAAGTTTTTCACAGGCAAAATTTCAAGGTTGCCATTATCTCTACCAGCCAATGGCCATGGTCTCTACCACCCCTGCACCACTAAAAACTCAGTTCCAGGACTTCCCTCCCTTCCATCCCACAGTGGTGGGACAGAATAACTCTTTCCTAGGCAGTGCCTTGTTCTCCCCATGTGCTATGCTGATTATTATTATGTACTAGTGGTGCCTCCCAGTTTCACCCACTGAGCAAGTTTTGTCACCACATTCCCTTGTCCTCAAGATCAGGTTGGAGGCCAATTCTGAGAGGCATCTGTTGACTTCTGCCTAGACCTGTGCTTTGTCTTTCAGCATGACCACCCCCATCTCCCTCCCTTGTCTTGCTGTTCAGGTACTTATCTTGCCTTCATAATTTCCCACGTGGCGCTTTATCAAATACTCTACTGTGAGAGATGAGATCTATTTCATTTCTTTTATCTAGAAAATCAATGATCTTATCAAAGCAAGATACCAGCTTTTTTTCTGACATAATCTATGCTTGGTAAAGTTATGCAGCATTTTAGACCATTTTTGCAATTATTTCTTTGGTTACCATTTCTTCCTAACCATGTCCTGAGCTTTGCATCCAGCGGATCGGCTCAGCAGCCTCAGTGCTGTGGCTCCAGCTCTGCATTGCTGCCCACATGGCCTCAAACCACTCCTGTAAGGGTCACCTTCCTCATACCCTTTCATGTACTTGGACAGAAAAAAGTTACATTTTTTTTATTAATTACTGATTACATTCTTTGGTGGGGTCTCATTCATCTCTGATTGCCCTGTATCTCATGCCTTCATCACCTTCTCTGCTAATCACAACTATACATGCAAGTTATATCTCCATGTTTATATCTGTATCTCTATGTTTATATCTATATCTATGTCTGTCTATGTCTGTATCTGTACCATCTATGTCTATATCTATGTCTATATCATCTATATCTATATCTATATCTATATCTCTAAGATAGCCTTGGGACATGATCTCTGTGCTGTTTCCACGAACCTTCTGCAGAATCACACTCCAGAGAACAGGACACAAGCCCAGTTAGGTTTCAGAAAGCCTAGCCAACACTATAATTTATTTTTTAAGGCAATTTAACAAAGTTTGCATGGCTGATGAAACACTTAGTGCAGCTCTGCAAATAACACCAAAGAGAACGGATCAATGTAATGCCCTATTGACAAAGTCTGAACTATAATACATATATTTTGTACATTTTTATTGTGTTCATGTATGTTGATTCATAGCTGCTTTATCAATAAAAAAAACACTGCACAAAGTTTTATACCGTAACTGTCACCAAAATTATTTATTACTAGGATAATAACAAATTTTATGTGGACTGAGATCCTTTGTGGTAAGATGTTGAACTATAAAAAGACAGACAGAATTTCCTGCTCTATACAGCACTGGCCCAAGGAAAGCTGCTAATTTCTCTCCACTGTATAGAGGCCACAGGTGTGCACACAGATATCTATAGATACAGATATCTCTATCTATAGGCATTTGTATCAAACATTTGTAAAACTATTTCCTCCTAAAAAAAATCGTTTAAAGGCCGACAGTATGCTTAAAACGAGACAGATTCAAGAACCATGAGTTTAAACACTTATCAAACTTGGAAGCCATTAATAGCCTCTCATCAATTACACCTCAGAAACAATTACAGGGGACCAAATACTGCAGCCCTTCACTGAGCAGATCTCCCCTCGAGGTCACCAAGAGGGTTGCTCAATTAAGAGCTGCAGAATTTGGTGCAAATTTAGCGATTTCTGTGTTCTGGTGCCCATTTTCCCAGCAGAGACTTTGGTGCTGGAGGTCCCCAGAGCAATCCTGGGCCCCAGCACCACGGCTGCCAGGCCTGGGGAGCTTCCCCTCTCTGCCTCTCCATTCCTGCACAAAACAAACAGCAGAACTTTTTAGTTGCCCATGCAGAATAGTCGAGGTTAAGGTATGAACTGTGCAAAATTGAACCCCACAGAATATTTATTAAAATCTGCTTGCTTAATTTTACCAAAATGTACCACAAACTTCCAAAGGGAAAAAGCCTCAACTTCTGAATGTAAAAAAGATGTAAATATATTCCTGGTAAACCTGACCTCTGTGAGCTATATAAAATGACTATAGTCTTGTGTTTCAAAGATATTCTTCCTTGAAAAATATCCATTGTTATGGCATTTCCTTGACTAAGTAGAAATAACAGAGGTTATGCTTCAGCTATACACAACAATATTATTTCTTTTAATATAGAAATGTGCCAAAAGGGACGTATATAAAGAACACTGATAGAGTTCCTAGAGCTGTTCTCTGCTTCCTATTGTTACAAACAATAATTTGAGGACATGAGAAAAAAAATCCCACAAAGAAGGATTTCAGCTTAACACGAGCAATACTCCTCCTGCACATCTTTCCTTTTATGCAGTTTTGTTTCAGTGATTTGAGCATGTTCTAATTTTGTCATTCAAGCCATCTGACTTTCACTGCTCTATACAAACAAAACCTAATTTAGTCTGAGATGTTTTAAGTCATAACAATGACGGATGGCCAAGGTTCAGGTGTGCTAGAATATTTAAATACCTAGTCTATATTTTCCTGATATAAAGACAGGCAGCTTTTTGTACTCTGATTAATTATGATTTTGTGTCTGAAAAAAATAGCTCTTTCTATTCTACATTATTAATTGGTTATTTAATTAGGGATTCTGGTAGCTTCAGATGTTGGGTAGCTAAAATTGTGCTGTGGATAAAAAAAATAAAATAAAAAAAAGACTAGCTCCATACTGTTGCCTTTTTGTATCTTATGAAGGTCACAATAAGATGTGATTGTTTGGCACAGCAGCAGTGAATTATGCCACCCAGACAAGCTTTTAACCTATGTGCCTTCACTCTGAGTGAGACACACAGGGATGTGCTCTCTTTAAACAGTTCTCTATTGAAGAGGATTCAATCACCATAATGAATCTGAGGCCAGGCAGCAATCTTCTTCACTGAAAGAATTTCTAAAAGATTGTAGAATTTGTAAAACGAACAGCTCACAGACTAAATGGCTGTGTGGGTGAATCAATTATTGCAGGGCTCGCAGTAGTCATAATATTTAGTACATATCATAGAGTGTTTCAGGTACAATAAGATATGCTAGTTTTTTCCCATTCCTGCTTGAAAGTGGTATGTGCTCCACCAACTTAGTCAATCTTCAGGATCTAGTTAGAACTAGTATTAAGTCAATAAAAAAATCCATCTGCAGCTGTGGTGCATGTACCAGGATCCGAAGGGCTCACATTGCAAAACAGTAATTGTATTAAAACGTGCACCACCAAGCTGCTCGCTGGGAAAACACATGATGTATCGTGAAACACAAAACACATCAAGGGCTGAAATATTTTTAGAGGTAGAGTAGGACCAATGCTGAACAGCTTCCTTATTAATACAATAATTATTTTATTTTGACAGCACCATTTATAACCATATAGTCTGTGTCCAGCTACCCATATTTCCATTAATCAATGGATTTGAAGACAACTGTCATCATTTCATTTTATTATGACTTATAGGTTCATTGCAGTTCACATAGAAGTTACTATGAGCAAGACACTGGTGGGCAAGAACCGGACCTTTGTGTGCTGCCAGGTGCTCATGCCTGGCACTGCTCTGGCTCTGAGCAGCCGTGCCCTGAGCAGGGACTGGGGGAACTGGGGGCAGTGGGACCAGCTGGAATGCCCAGCAGGGCACCAGGCTGGTTGCTGGAGAGGGTCAAGGCTGTGCTGGTGGATTAAAGATCTGGACAGGCACCTCAGCTCACAGGTAGGACATGCA
>NW_024581093.1:13503371-13519894 GCF_017639235.1 Corvus kubaryi | reverse complement strand
CCCCCCAGCTCTGCAGTGTGGCCACACCACAGCCAAGTCAGAGTGTCACAAAGCCATGTCAGAACCTGCCAAACACACTTCCACATTGTGTACAACCTCCCCTGAGACACACAGGGCTAGATGGCAAACAGGGTGTCCCTTTAATGAAACTACAACATATTAAAAATTATTACAGCTTCGTCTTTTCAGGTTTTAGACAATGTAATGTGATTTATTCAAAGAAATGCTGATGATTAGACATTAAATGGCACTAAATATTCCACTTCCTCTGCGCTGCCTGATAAACTGGTTTCATTAACATTATAAGTAACAAAAGTTTCCATTTCAGTCGGCCCATTTTGTTTTCCTCACGATCTAAGTTGCAGCTGCACAGCACTATATTACAGGGACCTCGCCGAGCGGCAGCTTTGGGCTCTCCATCACTCCGCACGGTTAAAGGGACCGAGCCGGCAGCCGCAGCACGGGCGGGGCGGTCCCGGCCCGGCTCCAGCCCCCGCCGCGGGTCCCGGGGCCACCGGCAGCACCCTGCCAAGCCTGCACCTCCTCACCCCGGCCCCAGCCCACGGGGACACACCCACAGCACGCTCAGGGCATCCGTGTCCCGGGGTTGGCACCGTCACCCCAACCCCACTGACATCGCCATCCCGTTTTTCTCTTCGAGAGATTTTTCTTTAGCCGCCAAGTCTGTCCCTATTAAATCATGTGCCTCAGCCTTAAGTGCAGGTTAACACTGTGCCCTGAGTGGAAGCTACTATATTTGTCAAGGATACCTCCGTGATTTATCTCTGCCAGCCCCATAGAAGAACTCACATCTGGATATGCGGTGCCGCTACATAATTTCCAAATTCAGCCATTCTGCCTGCTCCTTGGGAGACCTCGCTCGGGGTCTAAAGCTGCTGGAATTACAGCTAACTCCCAATTCAGGCCCTCATTTCAGGCCCTGCCCAGGGTGTCACAGCCCTGCAGCACCAGGTAGGGATGCTGTTGCATGGTACCCTCCTGACCTGCCGAGGCTCACCCGCCCTTTCCCCAGACTTTGTTCACGTCTGACTGCCTTCAAGGAAAACCTCCCTTTGCCAGAAGCTACAGGGACACTTTTTGAAAGACCTTTTGAAAGTATGATGGTGATTTAAGTGCACACCAGACAATGCTCTGGTATTTAATAAAACCTCACTCCTGCCCTTGGGCAGCGCTGCCCACTCAGGGTAGCCCTGGCTGTATTTTGGGTGGGGGCAGGGGTTGGTCCAACCACCTCCCATCACTCCCTACACAGGAGAAAACAAATCCCCCACATCCACAAAACACTGATCCAACAGAGCACAGCAGCCCCACTTGCTTGGTGTGAATCTGGACCAACTCTAAGGGGCTCACTCTGAATTTACTGCAGTGCTTCCAAGTGCTGGATTTGGCTCCCCATCCCACGGGATGAGCATCAGCCCTCACCCCCTTCCCCCCGAGAAAACCCCCAACGTGCACACAGCAGAAACCCAGAGACACCAAGCCCAGGCACTGCATCCCTTCCTCCTCCCACAGCTCAGGTGGCATCTCCACACACACAGAGAGATATTTAGATAGCTATATATTATTGTTTATGTAAAGCCATAGCTTTCCCTTGATTGCAAGGCATGGTGGGGCTGCTGATGAGGTTTGCTGTTGACATTTCTGCATTAGCTGGCTTTTGTCAATCCTGGCAGGCTGAGAAATTCTATCTTAAGGGCTGTTCTTTATTAAATTTGCAAGATACAAAACTGTGACTGACTCTTTTCTTTGGTGAATGTATAAATAATAAATCCAGATCGCTAAAAATAACAATTAAAATATTGCTCAAATTTAAAAGCACAGAAAAATTGGTAATTTTGAGACAGCCCCATGCGGGCTGCGGGAGCAGGCAGGGGCGGGGGGCAGTGTCCCTCCTCGGGGCTTTTGACAGCTGTCAATATTCAAAGTGCTTGAGGAGGGGGACAGGGCTAGGGAGAAACTGGCATGCCTGAGCCAAGCCACTATGTGTCTTACCAAACTTTGTCACAGAGTCTTTTATACAACTCCTTTATGCAGGATCTCTGACATAATTCCTATTTTTTTCCACCAGCCATTATATATGATAAATAAAACAATGCACTGAAAACACTGAAATCTCTCATCAATGTCTTTGTGAAAAGGGCCCAGATAAATGAGTCTTGGAATCAAAGGCAGATTACATGACTGACCATGTATCATCCTCTATGTATTGAACATAGTCTTTGTAAAGATAGAGCGGTAATAAAAAGTGGTATTGTGTGCTGTGAAAGGCTGTGTGGGTCTGTGCATGACTAATCTGTCTTTCTGCATTATTTTATTCAATCTTCTCTGACTTTATGCCTTTGACATTTTTGCTACACTCAGTAAATTTGAGTGAATAGGCAATTTTAAAGAATTTTTATAGGGCTTCAGAGAAGTCATATGCAGACTGTATCTTTGTTCAGATTTAACAGTTTAAATATTTCCTTTGTCTAGGATGCAGAGTAATCTTTAGGCAGAGGAGAAGAGGGGGATGGGGTAGGAAATGCCTAAACCTCCCTTAATATTTTGGCACCCTTTTGGCAGGGGTGGGAGCAGCGCAGCAGGGCCCAGCCTGGGGGTCGTGGGGTGCCCCTGGGGATGGGGGTGATGGGCTGGGTCAGGCTCTGGCAGGGCCGGACGGGCTGTGCTCAACTTTGCTGTGGCCGCCGAAGGGCTGCGGGAATAGCGGCTCCCTCCCGCAACTCAAGTGGGAAGCAGATGAAATGTTTAAAGGGCTATTGTGAATATAGGCTTAAATATGATCCTCTTGCATCAGCCAATTTCTCTGACAAGATATTGCAAGGGTTGCTGTTTCTTAGTAAATAATGATTTTATTGCATCTCTTTAATGAACTGATAACGTGATACACAGTAAATTATCTGCATCTATAACATTACTGAGGATAAGCAGCGTGGTTTTAGTAATTTATACCACAGAGAGACATGCATTATAAAAATAGGAAAATTATTTCCTTTGTTAAATTGTGCAGAAGTCTTTACCTGAGGAACACCAGACAGATTAATCTCCAGAGATCCACTCGCTTGTATTTAAGCTGTTGAACTGTTCGCTGTTTTTTCCTCAGAACAGTTGAAAAAAACATTTTGCAAGCCAGAATTGACACTGTGGGTATTGTTCCTGCTCACACAAGTTATTAAAATAATTACTAAGCTATTTTGAGGTAACTTGAAGCTTTCTTTAAAACTTAAATCCAAATCTGAAGGAATTAGTGTAAATGATTTGCATTGATGACAACCCAAGTATGGCAGCCAGCTCGCCCGGGCACCTCCGGCAGCACAGCGCCCATCACTCCCCGCACCCCTGGGTGCTCGCTCGGCCCTGGCAGGGACTGAGGGGGGATTGCTGGGTGGGATTGCTGGGTGGGATGGGGTTCGGTGGAGCAATCTGGGGAAGGCCCTGTGTTACAGATGCCGTGGCTCACAGAGGGTGGCTGCAGAGGGGCTCGTGCCAGACCCCAAAGAGCCCCAGAGCGGCACTGGTGGGACCCACAGCATCATCCTGCAATGCTTGGCCCTGCTCCTGCTCCAGGAGAAAAGGCAACCCCTGCTGCGAGCCCCCACAAGCCCCCAGTCCCTTTGGGATCGGCAGCTGGCTGCAGGCACCCGCAGTGTCACTGCCAGGGGCCACTTGGACCTGGGCACTGTGGGACATTCATCTCCCATTTCAACCCAAGCAGAAGCCAAGGCAGACATTCCTCACCAGCTGCCAATGGCCATGTGCGTCCTGAAAGCTGGGATTTATCACCCAAGCAGGGCAGCAGGGGGTGCACAGTCCCCACAGGGATCCATCTCCACAAGTATAACCCCTGGACAGGTGGGCCAGGAGCTGGGGAATCTTTCTGAGCTGGCTGTAAGCACATGGCAGCTGGGAAGAGAGGGAGGATGTACCGGGGGCTGGTTTTTCGGGTGTACTTTAGTATCATCATTAACCTTTCCAAGAGATAACTTCACGGACAAGCCAGGATCCCAGAGCACTGGGTCGCCCCATTAATCTGCAGCCCACCCTTCTGAGAGGAGCACACCGCTGGCAGATTACAATCCTTCCAGATGTAATCATGTTTTAGCATCTTAGTTCAAAATTTTAACGGGTGAAAATTCCCCATCTCGGTGCAAGATTGCATCATGAATTCCCTCTGCCTCGTGCATCAGGGATGGAAAAATACTACTTTTCATCCTTGCACAGTGCTTGATGTAAGTTTCTGAAAATGAGCGCTCTAGTAAGCCTAAAAATGTAGGATAATATGATTCATTTATAGATCTCTGATAATAGATGTGGTTTCTGTTACTCCGTTACCACACCAAGGATTACTCCTGCTCCTTCAGGAAGGACACAGCACCCTCCTCCTCCCGAACCATTACCATAAAGCAGGATAAACAACAAATACCACCTTATCATTAGCCGCATGGAGCAGTTCCCATTGATTTATGACGCCAAACACCGCAAGGCTGGATCAAGCTGCAAGTCCCTTTTTTTGCAAACATTATTTCTACAAGACCGGTGTAAAATACAAGGAGCCACCTCACCTGGGCTTGGTTTTGTTTACAAAAAAAAAAAAATATTTTACAACTTGCAGGAATTCTTCCCAATATTAGTTATTAACAACCCCAAGATGGCATTTGCATTTTTATAACCTTGTTACTTAAAAGTGAGACAGCGGAAGGAAAGACTTGGCGCTAGCGTTCCCTGTGTGCTTTAATCCCAGCCTGAGCTTTTTATGCTCGAGAGCACCTTGTGATGCTGTAACTAACCTCAAACCCGGAGCAGCGGGAGGGCAACAAACCCCCGAATACAGCGATGTCATGCTTTACAGGCGTACTCTCCGCAACAGCATGAATGGAGAAAAAAACCCCGGTTGCCAAGGAAACGCTCCAGTCCGGGTAATTATTACAGTAACTGTCTGCAC
This sequence comes from Corvus kubaryi, assembly GCF_017639235.1. Lineage (NCBI taxonomy): Eukaryota > Metazoa > Chordata > Aves > Passeriformes > Corvidae > Corvus > Corvus kubaryi. The sequence continues at coordinate 13,514,934 of NW_024581093.1, read as the reverse complement.
ACCCCACCTATAACACAAATGAATAATAAATCAGGGGCTGACTGGCAGCTCTCCGCGGCCGCGCCCGCCGCCGCCCCCTCCCGGCCGCCGCCCGCACCTGCAGCCCGCCCGCCGCGCGCAGGGCCCGCGCAAGGCCCGCGCAAGGCCCGCGCAAGGCAACGCTCGCAGCGCGCCCGGGAACCATTTGCTGGGCTTGATTTAAAAGACGCAGCGGGAGTTGGCAAAATTCACGTATCGTGGGGTTAATGTGGGTTAGAGAGGAGCTATTTGTAACACAGAAACGCTGCATTCCAAACGCACACATCTGATTTCTTTTAATCCCTGCTCGTTTTTTGCGGTATAAATCACTTAGTCAAAATGAACAGCCAAAACAGCTGGTTTAGACATTCGTGAAACATCCAAAAATCTGCTGCTTTAGATGGCCTAAGTAAGCAATGGAAAGCGCGAAGCGCAGCTCGTCTTACACGGGAGACGAAAATGGATCAGGTACCTCACTCAGAACCAGCTCCATCGGCCCGGGACGGGCCGCTCCTCCCGGCACAGAGCACTGAGCACACGGCATCCTCTCCTTCTTCCTGCAGCTCCTCCCAGCCGGACCACCCCAGTGCCACGGGCGACGCGTTCCCCACACAACCCCTGCTCTGGGTACAAGCAGGTGCCCAACACACCTGAGGGCAATTAAGAAGATTAAAGAGTAGGCAGTTCCCCCCCGCGGGTCATTTGCAGTGCCGAATTGATGCCATCAGTGCAGAGCGCTGTGCGGGGCGATGGGGCACAGCTGGGGCACATGGCCCTGTCCCCGTGGCCGTGCACGGCCACCTGGCACTGCCCGCCTGTGCCCGCGCAGGCACGGCACGCTGGCACAGGGACGGGGCTCCTTCCAGATGTGCATTCCTGTGCCACCGCAGTGACCAGCCGCCCCAGCCAGGCCACATTCCTGCTGAGGACGGGCGAAGATGCCTTTGGGAAGCACTGGGAAGAACGAGAGCCCTTCCCCAGCCTTGTGTCCAGAGCCCTGAGCAGTGCTTCCTGGCAGACATGGAGCCTTCCAGCAGCAGGAAATCACCGAAGGAATTTCAGAATTAAAATGTACCCTTATTATTATTTAAGTGAATAAAATGCCTAACGGTAGCACTGGGGGCAAAAAACCCAGGCATATCAGATTAATTTACCCCCAGGAGCCCTACATGCCTCCAGTTTGGGGATCTGTTGCTCCATCCTATGTTTACATCACCCTTGCACTGGAGGTCACCTGCAGCACTTCTCGGCTCCAGTGTTGCACAGAAAGCAATTTTTAGGTCCTCACAGAGACAGGCCTTCACATGATTGCTTTTTACTGCTTAGATTTTTATCTGCTTTGATAGATTTAATTTTTTCTGTTGTTGTTTGGTGTTTGTAAACATTCTATAAAACGCCTACAGCCATCTTTCTTGCTCTAGGCACTGCAAGTGAGTCTCTGCTAAAGCCCAAGTGAAGAGAGGAAAGACGAAGGCTCATTCCAGCCTGTGAGCCCTCTGACAATTAAACATACTGCAGAGAGGCGCAGACACACTCAGGCTCCCTATTAGGGAAAACACTCATGTGCTTAGTTTTAAGCATGTGGTTAAATCCATTCTTCTTTACAAAATCTTTGAGACATAAGCACATGCCAAAGTGCATTCCTGAGTAAGGATGCTTCCCTGAACCGAGGCCATAATTCATTAAAACCCAAGGTGCATTTATCCTGCTTCTTCCCGTGAGCAGGGATGTGAAAAAAGGGGAGGAGAGAAAAAAGAAAACAAGCAAAGAATTAATTTTGATTTGAAACTGATCTATGGTGACAAGGGGCATTTGGTTTTGTTGAAGTAACTAGAAGTGGGCAGTATTTCAGAAGATATCTAAATAAATCTTTTTTAAAGGGGTTTCGCTCCCTCTCTCTCTCTCCCCCTTTCTTTCTTTCTCTCAGTTTTCCTCTAATTACCCATGTCTGGTAGTCTTGGATCTCAACCCCTTGTTATTTAAAATACATATTCATGGAACTATATTTTACAGTTGCACTGTTCTGGTTACAAAATAGCTTCTACTTTTCTAGGACATAATTTCATTTTGTTTAGCCAAGAATTCATTAAAGAAGCTATAAATAACCTCCTTTAAATATTTAGCCATGAATAGAGGGTGGACTGGCATTGATGGCTTATTTTAGTACTAATGCAATATGCTTTAAAAAAAAAAAAAATCCGCATTTGAGCATGAATCAAGTTAATCATTAACACTTTCAACGTGACTCTCAGGATGTGCTGGGAGCGGCGCTTGCCCCCTCGCAGCCGGCGAGGCGCAGCAGGGCTGCACAACTTTCCCTGCAGTTCTTCCTGGAGCCAAACACAATTTGCTCTGTCCTGAGGGGGAAACATGGCCCCGCAGCTGAGGTGGGCTGCTCCCCCAGCAGCGACCCCAGCTGCCGGCCCCTCCTGCTGCCACACTTGGCCAGCGTTTTCTGCCCATGAAACCACACTGGCTTCCCAAACTGCTAGTGGGAACAGGAGTTGCACAGAGTGCCACCACTTACTTCAAGAGTCACCTTAGAAAAAATGTCCCAGTGCTTCCACCTCCCCTTCAAACACAGAGAGAAGAGTGTTGAAACAAGGGGGAGCTGGTGATTCTGTTCCAATGCACAAAGCCACACCATGAGCTCATCTGCTGTGATCTGAGAGCAAAGGATCCGGGTGTGAGGCGCAGTTAGTTCACAGGAAGGTGAGGAAACAGCATTAGCTGATGCCCTGCTTGCCAAGGTTTGGAAAATCAGATGCTGATGGCTCTCAGGCTGCCCATTTACCAAGTCACAGTCTCTCCTTACCCCTCCCAAGTCTTCCTGCCTCACTTTTTAGGCTGTGGCTCAATGGTGTAAACTGGAGAGCACCATCAGTTTAAGGTACTCCAGCTCCCCATGTCTTCTGCCATCGTCTTCCCTTGTCCTTGCTCAACATACAACCCCTCCAATTGTGCTGATACAGATACGCTGAGATTAGGAAACTCACTAGGTTCAAAAAACCACACACAACTATTGAAAAGAAAATAAAACCAAACCCAGGAGTTTGTTTTTAAACCCCATCTCTGTCACCTACTATCACTCAAGGGGTAGCCCCCACAACAAAAGCTGTGTCAGCAAAATGAGGGGGTGGCAAGAAGACTGGAAGGAGCTGCTGGGCAGGGAATCCTGAAGCCAGGACTGCTCTCAGTCATGAGAAGGATACACCAAACTGCACCCTGAGTTCTGCAGTGTTGCATTTTGAAATAAAGCTGAAGCATTAAGACATTTTTCCTTAGTGCTGACTCCCTCTGGGCATTCCCAAGACAATTACAATGTTTTCTGAGTATACAAAAGAACTAGGAGATTTTGCAATCAAGAGTCTGAGTTTATGCTTCTCTCCTTAAGAGCATTCAATTTCCATGGACATTCATTAGCAGGAGGTTAAAACACAATGGCAGAAGAGAATGGACTGCTTTTATGTCCATGTGGTAGTAAACACTTCAAGCTAGAAATGCGAGTTCAAAATAAAAACCTCTCTGTGGTGCTTCCAAATTAGTAGTAAAGCAACAAAAAACACACAAATTTCACAGCTTTTTTACTGAAAATTTAATTTTACAAAATACCCTTTTCCATCAAAGAAACTTCCCTGCAATGTACATGAACCTGGCATTTTATAGACCTGTACAGTGAGATATCAGAGAGGTTTGAAAGAAGGAAAAAAACTTTTAGCAGACACCTAGCTGCAAAACCTACAGCAATGTGAATACAAGTGTGTCTTAAAATGCTAAAGCAAGTAATGCAATATAATTGGTGAATCTATTTGAAATGTGAAAAGTTTCCTTAAAATGGTCCATATGGTATGTAGAACATCACAGCTGGCACAAAACTGCCTGTATTTAGGTTTAAACACAAAAACAATGTATGTAAGGAACAGCTTTTGAAAAAGAACCCAAGTGCTGCTATCATAAGGCAAACATATACAAAGGTGCTGACAGCACACAGGGAAACCGACAAAATAAGATGAATACTCAAGTGTTCAAACACTGAACTGTTTGTTTTCCTAATGCTGCCAGTAAACGTTGAGGAGATAACTGGTGCCAAATTACCACAGGACACCCTGGTAACTGGGTGGGTGCTACGGAGAGGCTTTATATCATCTCCAGAGAGGTGAAACCAGGCAAGACTGCTCGTGCTTGGGCTTGGCAGCACCTACTGAGTCTGCTGCATCCTGGAAGCTTTGAATTTGGAAATCCTCTTGATAGGTTCTTCTGGGGCGTCGGACAAAAGTTCCTCTGATTTGCGCTCCAGAATGGTCGGCAGCACTGGGTGAGCAAGGACTGGGTGTGGTATTAAGGAGGGAGACAAAGGCTCTTTTTCTATGACAGTTCCAGAAAATGCCTACAACAGAAAAGAATATTCAGAATGAGCTAATAAAATGCAAATGTGAAGCTCTGCCCATAAGGTCATTACCCTATATTAGCCTGATTAGAATTGTTATTTCTTCTAATCAAAAGTAAAGAAATATCCTTAAATCAATGATTGTTGCCTGCATAAGTAACCACACTGTAATTAACCTCAAAATAAAGCTTGTTCAAAGATGACTGAATGAAAGACAGTGTCTTAAAAGTACTACTTAATCTCATTCCTACTGCATAAATGATGTAAAAATTTGCTTCCTCACTGACACACGCTCAAGAAATAAGACAGCTGATGTAATACACAGTTTCGTTTTGGATAAGAAATGCAGAGACTTTGCAAAGTTGATGTCAGCATTTCCATCATACGTCATTGTATGACTTAATATCTCCTAACTGCATCAAGCTGAAACACTGCACACAAACCCTCAAGCACGTATTTTGTTTGTTCTTCCTACCAAATATGATCAAAAAATGGTGAAAGCAATTTATATGTAAGAGAACAGCATACTCGCTTCCAACTGTCTCTCTGTAAAAGGCCTAACAAAAACATTTAATGTTTAAAAATTATAATTTATATGCAGCCAATTATGTGACAGTCCTTTTCAACTTAGCAAAGGAATGACCATGATTCTTGGAAAACACTGGGAAACATGCAGCTCAGAACTACTTTTCATAAACATAATTAAGAACCAATCACTCCACTATGTATTGAAAGCAGAAAATACAGAATGCCCAAGGACAAGGGGAAGCAGCTCACATCCAAGGTCTGATGCTCATGCCGGGCACAAAGGAATGCACACCAGATTTAGTCACTATGCTTAGTTCTGCTATTTCATAACTCAGTTACCAAAAAAAACAAAGCAAAACAAACCAGCCATTCTCTTCTTGCAGGACCTGCAAAAAAAGCAGTGCTTTTTTGTTTTCTGCTCCAATAGCCCAAGTGTGCCTAAAGCTGTGCCGGTATAACTCTGTTAATCTAACAAGAAGCTCATTTTCAAAAACAGGTAAGCAAAACACAAACTAAGTGATGGTGGTAAAATTAGAAATAAAAAAAAAGTTAGTGTGTTGCAAATGGTAATGCAGAAATAATGTATTTCAAACACCCACAAAAACAACCAAAAGCAAAACAACAGCATTTAGGGAGGCACATCTGACTGGAGTGTTTTGCTCAATCTCCTTCAGTTGCTTAGAAAATACATTACATTGTAGAGAATAATCATGCCAGGTTCAGGTAACAGACTGATGGATAACATTTAAAGTGTACTTAGATGTTTTATAAAAATATAGCAAATGTATTCCAGAAAGTATACAATGTAGAGTGCTAACTTGAATGAATCTTCACATCCTGCCTGGGTTCATCTGTAGCTGTTTGTATGAAAAATGGTGATAAACAACAGCTTTCATGAGGAATTAATTTCTTGTCAAAAATAATTTTTGTAAAAACAGTGTTTCCATTGAACTTGCCCATTGCAGTGGGAACCACTGAAGACTCAAGTTTTATCTAGTTTGAAAAAATTAGTGTTATTACAAAACAAAAATGAGTATGCCATGTCATGAATTTCTACATTTAATTCTTGTATTCACCCAGTCACTAAAGCAACTGTACACTTTCCCTTATGTCATACAGTTTTTATTTTATGATGAAGCCCTGAACTTTCCAGAAAATGTGTGAACAGATTTGTTTGGGATCACTAATGGCCTAGTCTGGAATAGGATAAGTAGGGGTGCAATGCTTCCTTCCACCAGGCAATTTCTCTGCTATTGGCACGTCAAAATAGTAATTCAGCTGATTATCTGTGTGTTTTAAAACTTGAAACAGCCCCTGGAAATTAGCTGTCTAGTAGTGCAACACAGGTTAGAGAATCACTTCTTCCCTTTCATCAATTACAAAGTACAGATTTTCCTCTTTTTGTCTAAAATCCGGCTGTATGTCCTGCAGTGAAATGGTCAGGATGATCCAGCACACAGGACACTGGTTTTGCTAACACCAGCAAGTGACTGGTTTATCGATCTTTATGGAAGAGCGTCAAGTCCTGGGGAAGCCACGTGAGCAGCTCCTCCCCTCTGCCCCCAGGATGTGTGTGACAGAAGCCTGTCACCTAGTATGTCCTTCTGAAGCAAACTAGGTAGGAGTTAGAAAATTATTTTAAAGAAATCAAACTGATGGTATAGGCAACTACAGTCATTAGATTTCTCATTTTTATCCCTGCCAACAATCAATAATTAATTAAAAACTGTACCTCGGTTGTCCCGGAAGAGGGAGGAAGCTTTTTCGGTAGCTGCTGCTGCCCTTCCTCCTCCTCTTCCTCCAGAATGCCTTCGCTGTTGTCACTCTGAGTAGCTTCATCACAGCTAATACTCCTCTGAACTCCTCGTCTGTCATCAAACTCAGCAGCACTGTTCTCACTGGTATCGCTACAAACACTGTTCTCTCTGCTTCGAGACTTCAGAATTGATTTACGAGGGACATATTCTCCATTCACAACATCAACAAAGACTCTATAAAGGAAAATGTTAGCTTTAATAAACCATTTCAGGATCAGATGACAAATTTACAGTGATCTTGCTTTGTCTTCTGTACAAATTAATTATGATGTGCTTTCCCAACTTTTTGCTGCAGAATCACAATACTGTACCTTCAGAGGCACTTTATTTACCAATGTACAAGAATCAATTCTGCAGTGAATGCTGTTATGCCCTTTATTCAAGCATTAAGTTGGTACTTTCTTTCAGCACTGTATGTATAGCTCTTCGAAAAATGTTAGAAAACAATAAGGTGTGAGTTAGGAAAAAGTTAGAAAGAAGGTAAACTAAATTATTACCAGGGTTGTTTCTGTAAAGAGAAATCAGAAGATCACAATGTGGGAATGTTTTCTAGAGTTAATTCCTTGTCAAATGTAGAATACAAAAACAAATACTTGAAACATTCATTGCACATGGAAAGGATGGAGCTTTTTCCTGACAAGTGTCATAATTTGCTTTCAATTAGAAACAAAATTTTAAAAATCAGCTTTTAAGATCAGATCAACAGGAAGACACTTCTCAAGTATTAACAGACTGTGAACTGACAAAGATGGCTCTTGTGCTCCCTCTCCATAACTTGAGAAAGTCAAGGGTGGGTGGAGGAGAATGAGAGGACCATGCCAATTTTATCAAACTCATAAAGGAAAAAGCCCAATGACTGGATGAATTTTAAGGGTGTTATTTGTTTCTAGCAGCTTTATTGATCAGGCACTTATGGAAATACATCTCTACAGAAGATGGAGTTCCTTTGCAGAGCTCAGGGAGAGCAGCACGAAACAATCTTTTGCTCATCTTCAACCCCAGCAGCTGCAATTAGAGAATGTGGTTTTACTTTTCACACTTTGTGGCATGTTTAACATATTCAGGTACCCAAATATACAGACATACAGTGGGATTTTCACAAGCACTTCATCAACCCATCCAATAGGTGTCTGTGTTTATCTTTACAGACCTAAATACTTGTTTTATCTCTCCTGTCACCTTAGCTTAGTGTTTTCTACAATCCCCTAAGCCCAGCACTGTTTTTCAAGCTCTCTGTGTGTGGGTGTCATACAGGCGAGTAATATTTTTTATGGAGAACAGAGAAAGTGTCACACTGAGGCCAGGGAGAGGGAATGCAAGAGAAACTACGCAAGCAAAGAGCTGAGTATGTTTTGAAGAGACAGAAAGGAAGAGACAGAACCCAGCAAACTGATAACCAGGAAAGCAGGACTATTACAAGTGGTAGCTCTGGTCAGTTCTGTCTGAAAACAGAGAAAAAAATGGCAGCGAATTAACCAGAATACATAACATAACTGCTGCATTCCTTCCTGAGGATGGTATGTACTGGCAAATTTACCTCAATTTCAGAAGCTCTGAAAAAGCAGGTAAATGACAGACTGCTATTTGGAAAAGGAAGCATTAAGCTCAGAAATATTTTATGGATATGAAAGCACGGAAACCATGCAGAAGGCACAAACTTTCATTTTTAAGTAGTAAATTCAGTTCCAGCTGTTTCTTTCAGGAAACCATAGGCTGGGTTTCACACTCTCAGTGGACAGAAATGAAAGGAGAAGGTCTCCTCAGGGGAAAGCTCCCATGCTAAAGCCATAATTTACCCACCGGTAAATGTCTGCTGGGGTTTTGATGTTGGGCAGCTCTGGAGTTGCATGGCCATTGCCACTGCTGTTCTTCCTTTTACGCTTGGCCTCTTCCTTCTTTTCACTGAATTTCAAAGTAGTATTTTTTCCTGTGTTTATTCTTACCTGAAAATTGAACACAAATGATGGTCTAGACCATAAAATCAACAATCGCCAGGAAGATCAACTGACTCCTGACATTCTCTTGCCCAAGCAGATGGGGACTAGGAAGCATAGGTAAGTTAAACAAATGTATGAATGGTAACATTCATAGTGTGAACTGTTTATTCTCTACCACTTGCACTAGGCTGGGGCATTTCTTTGCACTAATGTGCACATATTTTGCATATAATATATGACAGTCTGCTTATTCAAGCTCTGCTCAATAGCTGAGCTGTTCAAAGGTCAGTTTAAAGGCAAGTAAGAAGTCATTAAAAAAACTCCTACACAGGATACTGCCTTTTACAACAGCCAGAAGCCAGAACAGCAAGGCAGACATTTGAAGATCTCTTTTTTAATACCATATTTAGGACTGCAGGATCTAAACAGTGGGTTTTAATCATTTGAAAAAAAAAACCCAAATGTCACCTCCAGCTAGCACTCTACTGCATCTACAGATCTAAAATTTTCAGGTTTAGGTATGGCATATATATTTTATGTAATCTCTTGAGCAAAAGATAAAAATTAAATAAAGTACAAACCCTTTTAGGTTCCACAGTGTGAGAGAAAAAAATAGTTGGAACAGAGTTATCTCCAACATCTCTGTCATCTTCATCATCACTGTGATAGTAAGTAGAGCCATTAACTTGGCCCACAAACAAGTCTGAATTTGCTAGTTCTTTATGGAAGTCGCCCTGAGTAATACAGTCTTCTGCCCTCCATGTCCCGTTCACATCTATCCTATTATCTTCCTTCTCCTCTTCAGAAGAGGTTTCATCTTCTCCATTTGTCTCAACTGTATCAGGCATCCTATGGAATGAAAAATATCTAAGTGAACAGAGGGAATTCATGCTCTTGAGAGACACAAAACACAAAATCATGAACTAGCCTGCATATAACTTTCTTTACCCAGGTACTATATTTTTGGACAGACTGTGGAACTTCTTTGTGCCCTGTAACAATGACTGTGTCCTTCCCACATCAACTGGAAATACCAAAGCTGTGACATCATGGCTAACAACCCATGAGGATCAGAATAGATCTAAGGATGTCATTGAGCATTAAATGTATAACTCCCACATGGAAAACTATGGATTTTCATAGCTTGTGGGAAACAAATTTCACTTCTTCATCTTAAAGAAAAAACACCAGAATGGTGGACTGCTGTGGTTGCACAGAGGCAGATTTTAGCAGCTCTGGTGTTGCAGTGCATGCTTTGCTCATGTTCCACCCTTCTTCCACCTATTATAATTTTAATTCCATCTGTCTAGTCAGCTACTTGCCCTGCTGGTGAGATCCTGTGTGTGCCAACAGCGTCACACACCTACAGCTCTCTGAACTCCAGGCCTGCCTGTGACACAGCAGCACGGTACCTGTCAAGTTCGCCAAGGATCTCTTCTTGTCTCTCGAGCTCTTCTAAGCGGGCCCACAGTTCCTCCTCTGACTGAAAACGGCCCATTGATTTTGTATCACTTCCATTTGCTGGAAAATCTACCTCAAAAACATTTGATACTTTTGGCTTTGAATGAGGTCTGTGAGCAGTTCGGTATTTTCCTGTGTAACAAAAAGCAAGATGCGATTACTAAGGCGACTGACCAAAAAATCCAACCAAAAAAAATCCAACAAAAAACATTCGAGGGGTGGGAAAAAACCCACAAAGGAACTACGGAACATGGGCAGAACATTTTCCATTTCAAATTATTGTTTAACTGTTTAAGTGAAACTGTCAATGAACCAGAGCACCAGCACAGGATCATAGTCTCCGGATGTCACAGAAATACCGAGGCAAAGCAGAGATGTTTATTTACAAAGCAGGAGCCACTGATCCTGTGACAGTTTTATTACAATGTGGGGTTTTTCACCTCTTGTGCCAAACAGTAGATTTTGATTTGATCTGATAGATACCAACATGTGAATGTGACATTTACTCACTGTCCCATTAACAGCACATTTTATTAACTGGGAAAACAAACCTAGTTTGTATTTCAGTTCATTTTTTAACAGTCACCTATATTTAAAAAGCAGTGTCTTATTGTTTTGGATTTTTTCTTAAATTTATAATGAAGACCATTAGAAACTATCTCCAGAATCACCTGGAAAATCTGATCAAAATCCAGCCATTATCAATCACTTACTTGGTGAAAAAGACCCACTCTGAAAATCATACAAAAACCTGCCTTTAAGAAATAATAAACCTCATTTAAAGTTTCAGAGGTGACCTGAGATACACACTTGTGAGCACATGGTAGTCAGTGACAAGTTCTTGCTGGCATTTAAAAGCCTTGCTCCCTGGTAAAACAGTGCATCCATTGAGGATGGGGAATACCTTCTCCTGTTTGAGTGCTGTCTGGCACATAGGGAACAAATCCTAATGCTTCTGATCTGTCTGGGTGAAGGACAGGCCTGCATGTTTAACCCCCTCTCCCCAAGACCAGCAGCTCCCAGGGGCACTGCCTGTTCCTGACAGCTCCCAGGCAGGCTCCCAAGGAAGTTCCCTGCCCTCTGCCCACTACCACCCCGCACAGCTCCTGCACCTCCTCACAGGAATGAGGACCCATCCCCTTCCACCACTGCCACAAATGCAGTGGGACTCCAGCGGCTCTGTGGGTCTTTATGAAACTGCTTTGTGATTCTAATCAACAGTAATACAATGGCTTCATTACTCAGCATCCTTCATGTTTTAAAACTCTATTAACCAACTGTGCAGCCATTTTTTTTAAATTTTAAGAACTCATGGCTTAAAGATATCCTTATTCAAATACGTCAGCTTACACTTTAATCCTGAGTTAAATACAAATTCAACAGCAACATTAAAAAGCAAACAGGTGACTGCAAGT
>NW_024581093.1:13470871-13498371 GCF_017639235.1 Corvus kubaryi | reverse complement strand
CATACAATCAAGGGCTATTCTGTAGCTAACAAACAAAAGGGAGAAAAAGTAAGCTTAAACCCCAGTAGAGACAGGGATTACAATTTAAGAATAACGCCTGAATAGATGAAGAATTCAGCTTCACTTAAGCCCAAGAAAGACAGTTGTTAAAACTGGCAGGTCATGGTACGAACAGACTCCTACGCTTGCAGATAACGACTGCACAGGTTGGTAATTACTCAAAACCAGAATGGAAAAATCTCCGTGAAAGACAAATTAACCCTTTGATTCATTATGAAGAAGTTGCAGATCTTTTGTGTGCAAATCTCAACACAATCAGTGAAACCACTCTCAGAAGAAAAATGGGGTGAGCCAGACACAGGGTTGCAGGCATGGATTTAAGGAAACATTGCAACTTAATTTGGACAATATCCCCTCTTAATGAGGCACAGATATAGGGAAGTAAATATGTGTCCTACCTCACTTACAAACAGGCTGCACAAAGCCTTCTATTAATGTTACCCATATTCCCAAAAAGTTATTCAAAGAGGTTAAGTAAAGCACATGTCACAAGCCAAAAAGCTGACCTGTGAGGTCGATGTGAGAGTAAGTAAGAGCTGTCTTTTTTCAGTAGAAGTTTGAATAAAGTAACAACAAGGTGGAGAGTCTGTTTTAGTGTGACAAAATTAAGACTGGTATTTGAAACATATTGTTAAAAATCCTTTGAAACTGCACTCCTGTTACTGTGTTCAAACATTTCTGTTCTGATGGACAAGTGAAATATGCTTATGCCCTAATAACTGTACTTTCAACACTCAGCAGAAGGCAGACAGCTCTTCTGTCTGGGCAACTACGCTTCACTGCAATTCTGCAAACCTACTTTTAACAACTACCCAGTTCTCAGACATTAGTTCATTTGAGACACTGCTTTCTATATCCCCTTGTGCCAATTAAATAATGAACCCTTTCAACAGCAATTTATAAAATATTAAAAACTTAAGTTTCACTTTTACCTTAAAGTTATCATAAAAAACAAACTAATTTGCGAAAGAAGAAGGTCATAACCGCCTGAAAAGGAAACACAGTTTTGCTAAGACTTAAGAATTGGGGGAAAGAGGGCACAATTAAAGCCTTATACTAATAATATTAATAGACTTGCACTCTTTGTTCAACTCAAAACTAATACAAATGCAAATTTTCAGAAGGGAAGACTTACTACATAAATTAGTTTCAACTGAGGATCTCTAAGACCTTGCACCTACTGGTCCAATATACCCTGAAGGAGCTGAAAGCCTTTGTGAAGAAGTAAGCTGATTTTCTATTTTAAAATTCCTTTCTGGAATCATTAAAGCAATACAGAAGAAGATGTCTCACACAATATTATGAAGGAGGCAAAGAGATCATCTCTTAACACAGGGTCATCAAAGTCACACTCAAAGAAACTTTTTTAAGCTAGCTCCTGCCTCAGCACAGCTTCTCTCCATTAATGATACTCACATGAACACCAGCACTGCAGCACATAAAATACCTCATACACCCTAATTATTTATTTTTACAGTATACAAGTATAGCAGAGCACCCTGCTCTTCCCATTCTACAGAGGGAAGACAATCACAAAATATTCCAGCTGAAAAATTATTTTCAGAGTCTTTCTCCATAATTTTAACTCTCTTTTTGCCTGTTAATTTTAGTATTTAATTAAGTAACTTGCTGGTCTTGGGGCTAATCCTAGAAAATTTTAAGTACATACACAGCTAATCCCCATACAATTTTCATGCAATGTATACAGTCGTGAATGTTTCAGAGATTGCATTTCTTATCATGATAGGCCTTTCAGATAAAGATGTGTGAAAATACAATAATAACCACAAAATTATAACAAAACGCATTTAAGTAGACAAAATGAGTTTGTACTTGTACTTAAAAATTAAACCTACTTATTGACTCACTTCTACAAACAGGTTCTTATTCCTCCTCCCCCTCCACATGCACGGGAAGGCGAATTATGCATGAAACAGTCAAGGCAAAACACCACCAAGTGTGTGAGGTTATTCTCACAGTTTTATCATACTCAGTACTGTATGCTTTTTTACTGTTGGTATTTCACAGTGTCTCAGATACAATTGCTTAAAAATGTATTACTTGCAGTAAAAAGTTGAAACAGAGATGTATGCATTTTGGAAAAGGCTACTCCAGCAAAGTCCATCCTTTCCCACAAGGAGCACAAAGACAAAGGTCCAACTTTTAGGGTATTTCAAAAGCATTAGCCTTTAAACCACACAGCAAGCTATGTGTCAAATGTGCAGTCATTCTCCATTCCTCAGGCCGTTTCTAAGAAATAGCTTAAGATTCTTCTCTGAAAAAAGCTCTGCATTTGCATTGCCTCCTGGATGAAATACCACTTCCAAAAAAGTATTTGATGTCTTGAGCAGTGCCAACACAGACCCATCAGAGGACACAGCTCCTTCCACGTGCAGTCAGGGTCCCACTCCCCTTACACGACTCCTTCGTCCTCCATCAGACAGAGCAGCTTTTATTATCAGTTAATTCACATCAACATCATCCACAGCTCTTTTTCATATCTAACACACCCTTCAAAGTCCAAATAAAACAGAGGTGGTGGTAGCTTTTCTACAAAATGCTCCCATCTGTGCCTTCAGCTCTTGAGCGTATGCTCAGTATACATAAGTATATACATAGTTGGGACCAATTTTCCTCTAGTTTTTATTTTTTATTCATAATAAACGTGATGCTCAGCTGTTTCCTCATCACTACAAGTGTCTCAGTCCTTGCCTGCATATCTAAATACTGTTCAGCAGCCATCTAGGTGACACTGCTGCTGGAGCACCAGATTGTGATGCTGCTTCCCGGCCGGGAGCACGCTGGCTTGCTCTGTTAGGTGAGGACACTGAGCAGTTACACACAGTGTTTTAGTTTAAAATGCTGTACAAGCATTAACTAATCTGCCCAGTGCCCTGTGAGGGAGGTGACTATAACTCTCTCCTATTTTACAGATGAAGAAACAGACAGTTTAAGCGATTTGCCCCAGGCCACACAGTGCGGCAGCGGACAGCTGGGATTACCACAACGCTCCGTCCCTGTGTCCCCAGCCAGCCTGTCAGGCTGCTCACACCTCCCCTGTCAGTGGAAAACCAAGGTTCCTGCCTGGCCAAAGGAGAGACTCTCCCTTGGTCAGGCCCCTCAGCAAAGAAGGGGTCTCCTGGAAAAAGGCTCACGCACCTAACCGCAGGGCAAGCTCAGGGTTTTGTGTTTTCAACTCGCCACTGCGCACTCCAAAAGCCTCCAACGGAATTCACTGAATTTTGAAACATACAGGAGCAAGTCACTACAAACTACAGGGGTTTTTATTAATTGAGACCCCCATAAAAATACTGGTAGAGTAAGACAGGCTCCACAGTCTCCTCCTCTTACTACCCCGTGGTTTAAGCTTCTTAGAGCCTTTTAAGACGGATTGAACTAGAGGCTGTTGTCCAACTTTGTCACATCCAATAATCTGAGCGAAGTCTGACATGGCTTTCAGGTGAACCCGTGTAGTTCCTATTTACATGTCTCAGCTAAACCACTTGGAAAGATAGTTCAGTGCCACAGCCCACCAGAGGCTCTAGGACTGTTCTCCTGGACCACCAAAAGGAAAAGGTATTTGAACCAGAAATCAGGATATGTAGATTTCCTCAGCACAGCAGCCTTTCAGTATTTACAGACAGCAAGATTTCTTTACATTTAGATCATTCTTTCCCAGCTCCCTTATTAGTCTGAAAGGACTTGACTGGATTTCCTTATATCATGACTAGTCATTTTTAAGCAGCAGCCCTCTGCTTGCTACAAATACACTGGAAGAGGAAAAAAATAACCGGGGAACACATTTCATATTGTTGAAATGAAGTCCACCGAAGCCAGATTTTACACGACATGACAACATACTAATGCCAAACTGACACAAATTCTCATCTATGCGTTTTGGCTTTAATGGGTTAATTAGCTTGGCTGGATACAAATTTTAATTATCTGAGTTTGACATTAATGTCCTTGGAGTGTTGTCTATAAGGATTTGGGGAATCATAGACATTATTTTAGTTACTTCTGGAAACTGTGTGTTACACTGGGATTTAAATAGTAAGAACAGACAAGAATAGTGAGAACAGGTTGATCTATTTTGAAAAGTCAGACTTTGTGAAACAGGACAAACTGAAATGAAGCTGAAGCCTAGTGTACTTGGTCTTCAGGGGAGTCTCATGGATATAACATAGGAAATAATCTCCTTTGAGGATAGGTGACAGGACAGAAATTTTAGATTAAGTGCAACAAAAAATTCTGTATGCAACTGAGATTCTGAGTAAAGATCTTCTTGCTGCCTAACACAGTTTCTCAAGGAGAAGATAACCAGTCTTAAACACAGTTATATATACACAGAGTGTTGATACAGGCAAGGAAGAACCACCTACCTCAGCCACTGAGAGCAGCTCAGTTCCTCCAGAGCTAGAACCAGGAGGCACAGCCTGAAGGCAGAACCTCAGTAGTTCACACTCCCACCATGGAAATTAAGGGTATTTTAAGTGCATTTTCTTAGTTTTAAGGGTCTGCATTAAGTAGATCAGTCATCTGAAGATTTTTAAATGTGTTTCAATAAATCTGTATTTAATCAGCTACAGAATTTTTCGTAGCCAATACTTTTCCAACAAACTGTTACAGGTTACTTGAAACAAGTAAGATCTGCAGTTCTGCAGAAAGCAGTATCTACTAGAAGCTTTTCAAAATACCCTTCTCTGTTTTTCTATTCTTTTCCGTTCGTTTTTCTAGAAATGGATTTAAGAGTGAAAAGAGAATGCTGATGACTTTTTGTGAACATAGATTTAAGCTCTCTTTTTGCTTGCAACAAGACATGTAAATTCATTCCTTATAACAGCAATTGCAGTAGTTCTTTAAAATGCAATGCAACCCTTTTGTGCAGTAGCTTTTCACCTTTTAAAGACAATCTTCATTCTGTTTTCCATGTTCCCTTGGTACCAAAACCAAAGTCATTTGGATTTTCTTCTGTAAAAATTTGTACAGGCAATTTGGCTTTAGGAACACTAAGTAAATGCAATGCATTTCTCTTTTAGGTTCACACACCTATGTAATTGCTAGAATTATCTGAATACATTTAAATTCCTCCTAAATGAAGGAGGGTGGCATTCAGACAACTCCTCTGCTGCCCAGTAAGAATTATAAAAAAGGTAAGGGCTTATTTGAATCACAGTATGTAACTTACAGAAAGGAGTCTATTCTCCTTATTTTGTTCCAGTGTGTTCTGGTTAAAATACCCAGACTGTGGTCCTGTGAGAAGTCAAACACCTCCTGGGAACTGCAGAACAAATTTAGAGCACTTAGCACTCCATCGACTCAGCTCCTAACTTAACAAGGGTAAGGAAAAAACTGAGGGAGGTTATCAAACTAAGAAGGGATAATCACAAAAAAATGGTAAAAAAAAGTTCAAAAGCATGGCAGCACAAAATTCTCTGCCATGCAGAAAAAGAGCAGAAAAATATTTTGTTTTAATGAAGAAAAGCAAAAGCTAAATCTTTTTGCAACATCACCTGCACTTTTTGTTCTTAACCCCAAAAACTGTGAGTAGACAAGTTTGTGTTACAGTCTTTAGAATATTAGGGAAGATATTTTTACCCTTGGATAAAACATTAAAACCTCTAAAGGCCTCACTCATTCACAGATGGGAAATGGAAAGCCTTCCTATCATGTATTTTGGAGACAAAACCTTTTTTTCTGGAAATGCTGATAAGGAACAAATTCAAACTGGTCCTCATCCACCCGGATCATCTCATTAAAACAATGGTATCTTTTAAACCCTGTATCCTGAGCTATCGGTCAATTTTGATTGACACAAGTATTTGTATTAGGGGTTACACACTGCAATTTACAATTGGGGACTATCACAATACTGTATGTTAATGTAATCAGTATTTTCATTTCATGAATTCATTTGCAGCATGACACTGCAAGGGTATTCTTACATATACTGAAGACACAATTGCTAAGTAGTTCAACAATTCTCCTTTAAGTGGGATTTTTTTTTGTCTGATAAATTTTTAACACAATAAAACCACTCCTAGTTCTGTGTGCATGTTTTAATTTCCCACCTTTTAAAATGTTTAGACACTTGGAATACCTAGCATACTGAATTAATCCACAAATATTTACAAGAAAAATCTATTTAATTTCTTTCTATAGTAACTACCACAGGGACTATTGTAATGAAAAATTTCCCATCTTAAGGAATTAATGCGATTACTGATATAGAGAAGAAATGTAATTTATATCATCACAAACACGTAAAAGATATAATCCCATATTCACAAAAGGAATCTTTATTCCCTCTTTGAATTCTAAGACAATACAGTCTTGCCTTGAGGAGAACAGAAATATTATGAAGTACCTTAAGCAAGATAATTGTAGGAGAAAAAAACTACAATTGCATTATTGTTGTGCTAAACTGTGACATACTTAAAAAGCTAATTTCTTTTATTTTAATGGAATTTGGTGTGCATATCCTTTAATCTACTTCACTATTTCTTCACATTTTTACACACAAACACACGTGTAAAGTGTTTCCCATTAGCTGTATTACCTAGTTTAACAAACTGCAATGAATTTAAAACAATTAAAAATATACTTGGCAATTCGATAAACTTCACTCTGTTTATTAACTACTTTGGAACTAACTAAATATCTAGAATGTCACAAAAATGCACAGCAAATTAAAGATCTACTGCAACTCAAATATTATTCAAGAAGACATAATCAATATTTGATGAAAAAGTAACATTTGACATGAGTGACTGTCCCAAATTTTACCAAATACATTTCAACCAATCACAGTGCTGAACAATTTGCATCTAAATCAAAAGCTAAGCAAACAAAAATGTATCCCCAAAATAGGGCTTTCTACAGCTGTGTCAGTTAAAGTGCATTTAAAATTCAGTACAGTCACCCTTCAATTATTCCTTTCAATTAAATAAATTTTAACGAAGAAATTAATCTACTGTGGCTGGGCATTTCTCTATTCCACAGAAGCAAACATTTTTTCACTCATTCTCCTTTGAAAAGCAAATTTAACAAAACTACTAAGACAGAAAGGATGACCTAATTAGTACTAAGTAATATTTAAAGCTTTTATATATAGTACACTCTTACTGCTACCCCTAACTTCCAAGGCTTTAAACTCACTGATATTGTTTGATTTATCTGGCACTTCTGCTGCTTAAGCATGCAAATTCACATTCTCCATTCTTGTATGCATCCAACATACACAGAAGGAGCCAAATTGTGAAGAAAATACCGTGTACCTGTTAGGCACTGGTGTGCTCAAAGGCCAGCGGGGCAGCCCTGGTGACCAGAGATCTCCCATGCACAGACCCACCCAACTTCAGCCAAAGGCAAGAACAAAAACTCCCCAGAACCAGCAAGAACACTCAAAACTGTTCAAGTAGTCTAGAAACCCTTTTCTACCTGACAATCCCCCTAGGAAACTTAAACCCTGAACAGATGCTCTCCCACTTCTCACCATTCAGCAGAGTGAGACACGAGAGATGATATGCAATGAATATGTGTCTTGTATTTATTTCCTCATAGTCCTAACTCCTGTTAAAGCCTCGAATTATTAGGGCTGCACTAAGTTTGCTTCAGTTATCTGAACAGATCTGACCAGCTAGTTATGAAAAAAACACCCATCTAAATTAAACAGAGTAATATTGGATAAAAAAATGTAGGTCACTGAAAAAACAGACCATCAACAAATATTGCCAGGTTTAGCTCAGCATGAGCCTTCCTTTGCTCAGTTCAGACCCCAATTTCTATATATCAAAGCCTTTAAGCACACACTGGCCTTAAACACATACTTAAAAAAGCTCTGCCCCGTTAGGACCTTCTGCCTGGCACGCAGGACGTTGGGGACTGCTGGCAGAGTAATCCCCTGCAGTGAGCCTGCCCTCTTTTCCAGCCTGTGACCTACTCTCGGAATTCATGTCCAAAACAAAAAGATTATGTATAAAAAAATCAAACCACGTTGTGTCAATGTGATGATAATGCCCAATACACATCACCCTGTAAACTGTGCTCGCAAAATGCCACTGAAACAGAAGTCACACCTATGAAAGCAACTACAGTGCAACAAACACACAAAAGAGACTTTAAAGTAATACCTGCCAAATATCAGTCTTTCAAATTTGTGCCATAAGCAGCAAATTCATATTACACAGCAATGGGCTGCACGTCTTTCACAAACGTAACTTTTTTCCTAATTAGAACAAACTAATAAAATCTCCAATATTCTTCTCTAAGTGGCATTCATTTAGCATGAAAATGGTTTACAGAGTTTAAGCCAGTTGTATTTTTAAGGGAGAAAAGTGTATCAAGGAAAGAGGTATCCTTTTTTCAGAATCATATGTACTAACATGTTTTTTATCATCTAAAACTGAAAACAGTCCTTAAAAAAAAGTTTTTAGTTAATACCAGTGTTTTGGAGCCTCCCACTGGCAGCCATCACACAGCTGAAGTGAACTACCAGCTGAAAGGAGGGTTTATATCCAGTATCAATGACTATTTTACTTTGAAAGAAATTAGTATTTCTGAGTTTGTATTTTAAATGCAATTTAAAAGATCATAAAGGAAAGAATCCAGCATTTATTGTGTGTCTCTCAGCAGACTACTTAATGTTCAAGCATCTACTATGCAAAGGTCAAATCATTTCACTGAATGTAACAGTGACAAAAACATTCTGCAGCACTGAAAAAAATATCAGATTATCAAGGAAAAAGATCTGGACCTGAGATCTCATAAGAGTCACAATAAATAATGTAGATTCAGTTCTTTCTTTCAGTAAGAAAGAAAATTGCAAAGTTGTGTCAGGAGAACCCGATTAAGAAAGATAACAGGTAAAATACAAATTACATACTTTTGGAAAAGCTCTTCATAAAGGAGTATTTGAAAATAATACAGAAAATGAATTTTTATAAAAAAATGCTCAACTCTTTTTACATAAATATTGCCTGCACAGAATTGGAAAAAAAAACTTATTCAGATGGGGAACCTCTAGGGTATTCTGCTGCAGGAAGCAACATAGATAGCTGCAGTCAAACAAAAATCCAGTGTAAATAGTTGTGGTAGTTGTCATATACAGAGGGCAAAGCTGCAGTGAGCACCACAGAGGAACAGAACAGGTTACAGGTAAACCAATATGACAAAAAGCAACTCAAATGTTTGTCTGAAGCAAACAACAAAGGCTAATAGGCACCAATTTATTTTCCATTTTGTTGTGCTTTTTCTTCCTTGACATTTACATCAAATATTTCAGACATTCTTTCTAACATAAAGAAGTTCCAAAGTGCACCATGCACAGCTCTTGCTGGTGGTCCTGGGTCTTCAAAGCCAAGATCTCACCCCCAGCTACGAAGAGCTGCAAACCAACCCAGGACTTGCCTATCCACCCCTGTGACGTGATTCTATGTAACACGAATTGGGTGGTGATCAACTGCAGTGATCTGGGGAGATCGAGATCACTCCACACCAGTGGAATGGCAAGAGCAGGCAGCAGAAATGCAACTGAGCAGCGAGGGAAAAAAAAAAAAAAAACAACAAACAGGAGCAAAGTATGTGTAGAGAGAGAGAAAAAAAAATGAGAACTACATGGCCAAAAAAAGAAAAAACCCACCAACCAAAACAGAGGACAAGGCAGCAAAGAAATAAGAAACGAGATAAGGGAACAAAATAGAGAGAATAAGGTAACTAAGAGCAAAAGCACAAGGTAGTGTCCACCTGTCCACTTTCTGGAAGAGAACACATCATTTGTCACACTGGAAAAAAGTGAAAGGGTGTTTTTAATTTGGTTTGTTTTTTCTAATTAGACATATCCAATCAAATGTCAAGCAAGGATGGAAAATAAGGTGCTAAACTGGTATTACACCTGAATGTGTCTTCTGTTTGTGAGTTCAACAAAACCAAAAAAAAGGTACCAGTGTAGATATCATTAATTTTATATATTAATACAAAGGTACATAATTTTAGCTATTAAATTATGTTCAGAAACATACATACGTTTTTTCCTGTGCTCAACCAGCTCAATAGCCTGCCTTGCTGAGCATTTTGAAAACCAGTTGTCCCCAAGCAGAACAGTGATCTCATTGGTGTGGACAAGCTTTCCTGGCATGAAGGCAAGAGGACCAAAAGGTACCTGTCAAAGACACAGACATCACTAATGAAAATGTAACTTAGACAGTCCTGCATGTCTTAGATTTTTAAAAGGTAAAACGCAGATTTAAAAAAATAAAAATTCTACAGCAGCTATTTAGTGACTAACCCTTCCTAAATATTCAAATGACCAGATCCATTTGACTCTAGCATTGTACTTAGAAAATCTGAAAACTTGTATTTCACCAGACAACTTGTCTTGTGACACAGAACTACAGGACAGCTGAATGCTCACGTGGAAAACAAATTCACTTAATCTGAACATACAAACTTTGATAATACAAATTATTATTTGAGTTATATGCAGACTACATCCATTTCCTAATAAAAGCCAGATTAACCTTGCTAAAATTTTTTTTAATACTTAAATAGGTATGATCAACTCAAAGGTGAGTTGCCTTTCTCAGTATCTGTCTTGCTAATACTAAGTACCTAGGACTGGGGGTGACACTGGGGCTACCAGCAGGACCACAGACAGTGTTTAATCTCACTTTGCTGGGTCATTCACCAGGCTGCAAACCTCAACTTCTGAGGGATGCTCCACAAGCAACCCTCTAATTGCTCTGCACAAGGACAATAGTTTAAAAAAACCAGACAGCATCAGACAGTGCTTGGGTGAGGAGGAACCTTGGCTACCCCTATCCCTGTCCCCTGCACCAGCCCTTGGCATTCTGACCCCCAGGCCCACTGCCACCTGCCTGGCTGCCTGTGGGCTTCAATCATGAAGAAATTAGGAGAGCAAAATCAAATTAGATCTAAAATTGAGGAGGCATAAAGATAAGAACCACATCTACGTCAAGTTCTCTCTTTTTTCAGGGTAAAAAGAGATCTATCCCAGACAGTTTGTATTGGCTCCTTCTACTTTATTCCTCTGCCTTCCTCCTCAGTTCCTCAGCACAGCCACTTGCTTTCTCACTGTGTTTGTGCTGAAGCAGAGCACTGGCCTAGTGGATCTGTCTCCCTGGAAAGCGATCTTCCTCTCTTCAATACCCAGGAGGGTACCAGTGCTGGAAACAGTTCTCCAGCAGGCAGGACCCTGACATTAAGACTATGCAGAATGTGCTTTTCCCTACACATGTGCCCTCCCTGACTTGGTTTTAAAGTAGCAGACTGCACGAGTTGCCTGTTCACTCTTCCCCTAAAATGATGAAAGCAAAATTAAAAGCATATGAAAATATTTGGCTAACAGGAAAGGAAGTGTTCCTATACATTTAAAATAACAGATGTGAGTTAACATTGCTGCTTCAACTAAGAATAAGCCCTATCTAGTTTTTTTTTTTTAAAGTAACAGTTTCTATGCTTCGAAACAACACAATCATTATGTTTTACATCATGTGGCTACACACAACACTCATGATAAATGGACTACACACAAAATCCAGAGCTGTATCACCAGCACAGGAAAGGGAAACCCTCCCTTTTCCCACATGGTTAAGTGTACTCCAACACTATCTTACTAAAAACCCAGCTCTGAATCTGAGCCAGGCTGCCAGGGAAGGCAGCAGTCAGGCACTGAGTGCTGAAATCTGCCACTCGGTTATGTGCAGTACAACTTCCCTGCCTTCAAAGATGTATCTTGAATTGACCGTGAGAAGGGAAGAGGAAAAAAAAGAAAAACAGAAGCCAATTTGTTCAGCATTTTGGTGAGCACAAGCCAATAGGGCAAATTCTACACAGGAAGCTGTGCAGTTGTTAGGGAAGATTCAGAGCACCAGAAAAGATCGCTATGTCAATGGGAAGATCGGTGGAACAAAAATTAGCAGCACCTTTTTATGTAAAAATCAATGTTCTAGGGTTTATTTCCATGAATCAGGAAATACTACGGCCACTTTCTTCTCAGGAAATGACTAAGTACCGTAATTCAGTCATAATTACAGTTTTCTATACAATAAATTTACATATCAAACATGTCAGGTTTTGTGTTAAGCATTTATGTCATCAGCTTTCAGTTGTCAGTAACACTGTAATTTATAATGGATTTCAAAGAAAGAGAAAGAAACAAAAGCAAAGGTTTAACTATTATCATAATAAATGTAACATTAATAAGTACTGGCAACCTGCTAACACTTCACCCCCAGTGAAGGCAGCCCAGATTTTAACAGTTTTAGTCCATTTTCTTGTGAGACCTCTGCCATGTACATACCATGATATCATAGGACAACTTGTCAGGCAGTGTTTGGAGTCGCTCCTGAAGAGCCTCATAATCACTCTCCACCTTCTTCCTGTTAACAAATACAAGTTGATTCAATTTCACAGCTAAAGTAAAGAGTTAATGTTTTTCTGCCAGTAAATCAAAAACACACCAAAAATACAGAAAAACGAGCTATTTTACTCAAACACATACAGTTGATAGATAGTAAGTCATTTATAAAAGACATGGGATGACGAACATAATAGCTAGGTTATTTTCTAATAATGTGTATTTAGATAGGCACATGATTATTTAAGATTGTGCATGTCTCGTTCTGAATCAGACTTTTTCCCGGTGCAAAGAAGCAGTTCTTTCACTAGGATTTGGAGTATCTCACTGCATGTTCAAGTTATAACACCACCAATATTTAGAAAAAGAACTGAAAATCCAGTTTATGCTTTTAAGAGGCAAATTCTTCAAACTATCATTTGTAATACAGAGCTGATGACCTTGGTTTGAGCTGACATAAATGGGCAAAATTTCAATGAATTCTGATTTTCCCATGAACTTTGTGTTACTACCAGGAGTCAACACTCCTGGAAGATGGCTTGACCACCAGGATTCTGTCACATCTTCAAGCCCAGAGGAGGGACAGTACAGGTGAGGAGCATCCCTTCTGATACTTCTCCATCCAAAATGTAAATAAGGCTCATGCTACATGTTGCTACCCAGGAGTGAAATGGTTTGGTGAACTGGGACAAGGTATTCATAGCCATGGCAGACACCTGGCATTTCACAGGACTTTCCAAGGAACAGCATTTCAGTGGCTGCAGGGATTTTACTTTGTGTGCAAAACAAGCAACTACACTCCCTCTAAAAAAGCCTTCTTTTGTAAAGACATTCTTAAATACTTAAATTTGTCTGGAAAAAGTCTTTTAATGGACCCCTGCCATTCTGAAGACAGTCAGAAATCAGCTCCTGCATGAAGTAGCTGGCATATAAATGTCACGTTTGATGATATTGTTTACTTGTACTTCAAAACATTAAACATATATATATGGTAGTAAACTCTGCAATAAAAGGCAACTGAAAGCACAGGGCAGCACACTTAACAACGCTGACCCAAGATGCAAATTACAGGTTTTCTGAGGATGATTCAGGAAAGCAATCTATAAATGGTCTGAAAAATGAATGTCATAGTTGACACCACAACTCTCAAAATATTACAATTAATTTTCTTAGAGTCATAAGCAGAGTGAAATCTTTTTTAGCATTTGTTATGAAAAATTATCTGATACTCTTATGTTTTGACTCATCTGCTTCACAGTTGAACTCTGGTGTAACAATCCTACTTCATACCTACTTTAAGTTGTTGAACTCGTCCTGAAAAAAATAATTTAGGTTTTCATGCCACTTGGACATTAAAACCATGTTCCACATAACTGATTTACAAAAGATGCTTGCTGCTGCTTTGCTCTGACAGCAGATTTCTCCCAGACATTTTCGGCAAGTCCTTCTGCCCACTGCCCACATCAGAGTGAAAACATAATTCACCTCCTTCAAAGAGGAAGGACAAACTCATGAATCTTAGCAAAATGCACTGAGATGTTTTGGGGGAGGAAGGAATATAATGAAAGCTTGGTGTCAACAATAACAATCCATTACTTAATGCTATTTACAGAACCCAGCCTTGCCTCAGAGAGATCTGGGTTTGAGAAATGGACTCCAAGCAGCCACTGAAAAACAAACATGAACACCAAGCCAAAGGCCTGGCCCATGTCTCAAATGCAGAGAGAGGACTCCATGGGAAGAGCCTGGTATGATAACCGCCCACTCACAGCAAGATTAAACATTCCCATCTTTACATGGCTGAAAGTCACTCAACATTTCCTCATTAACTTGAAAACTAACTGTCTTTAAGGTCTGACTGCTGCGTGTTACTGAATAATCTGATCAGGGTCCAGGAGAAATCACTTGCCACAGAAGCTGTGCTACTTTAGAAGCAAAGCATCCTGCTTTTTGTTCTGGGACTGCTGCCCTTTGCTGAGCAAACCTCCACCATGGCAACCTCTAGAAGTAGGGTCACATCCTGAACTGGGCCATGGAGATAAAGAAAATTTGTATTAATCCTTTTAAATAATTGGCCTGAAACAGCATTACTTAAGGAAGGAAGCTGACCTCCCTCTTCACGTATAGCTGATGGTTCCACAAGCTCTGGGGTGTGCCAGTGCTACAGTCTGTCACAACAGGCAATGAAGAACCAAAGTGAACAGGGAGGAAGAACACTGGGACTCCAGCTATGAACATGTCCCCAGAAAGGGAAATGCATGTTTAGCTATTAATCCCATACCCAACCCATTATTGGATTCATGGCTTTAGAAATATACTTGAAAAAGTACACTGAAAAATTAAAAAGAAAATAATTTAATGGAAATATATTGAAGCTGAGCATTTTAAAACCCTATTGTTATTCACTCAATTCTATTTAACATTCTTCTGTGTCACTGACTACTTAGAAGGTCTTATATGAACAAATTACTCAGTTGAAATAAGAGCACTCAGCTCTTGGCACAATCAAGATCTAAATAAGAGTACTAAATTTTAATTTTTTTTATGAAGTAAAGATTGTATGGATGCTATACAAACTGTTTTTCTATATAAAATAAATCAGTAAGTTATTTTTTTTCTTTAGAGGTTCTGTGCCCAAAACCCCCAAGTTCATGGGGTCATGGCCAGAATTTGCATAAAAAACAAACACAGGAGCAACTCCTCCTTCCACAGACAACACCCCCAGCCCACTCCACAAACCTCAGCCATTGAAAACAGGGAAATAATTGTCACAATTTTCCAAACTTTCAAAAATCTGTTCCAATTTTACAGCTTTCTGCCTAATAGTTTCTTTCTGAAAAATACTGTCTCTTAGTGGAAGAATGCACATTCAGAATTTCACATGGGACCCAATAGGTACAGACACTGCAAAGCCCCAGAGAAAGGGCATGAGCTGGAGATATTCTGCCTGCCTTCACTGCAGCAGCACCAGTAGGCACTTCAATATTTCCCTTATTGAAAATTAATGCAGCCTCTGAATTTTAAACATAAATGAAACATATTAGTTTTAGATTATTTTTGCAAGCCAATAGTCAGAATTTAATATGATGATGTGTATAGATTGCCTTGATTTTTTTCCTCTTATCCAGCGCTTGCAGCCTATGTGCATTTAAACTAAAAACATTTGATACACACTAAATATAAATTATTTGCTTGGAGATCTTTCAGGCATGAAGAAAAAGCCTCTTAAAATAAATTTAAAATATTATATGCTTGATGGTGTATAACCAAAGGTTTAATCTCACCACTAAAGGGGCAGTTGCTGTGATTCTGCAATAACCCTGCAGACAATAATCAAGACAGCTCCTGTTGTTCTCTCAGTAAAATCATGGTAAACACAGCATGGATATATTGTAATTTGGTATCTGTAAGATCAACTGTTCTATCTCACAGTAACTCATAATATAAGATTTCATTCACCATTAAATGTACATTTTCCTCAGATGCCATACAAAACTGTTATTTACTAGGTATGTTTTCTATTAACCATAGACTGCCAACAGAGAAAAAAATGCCCAGAGATAATTTTTTAACATAATAAACCATTTATTTTAAGTATTAAAAACTAAGCTTTAGTACATAGTTTACTGGGGGGTGGGGAAACAGTGAAACATTACTTTCCCCATTGTTTCAGCACATGGAAAGGGCAAGTGGAATTTCACTACTTGCTCCATAGTTAGAAAACAACAATAATTCTACCCTGGGAGCACCTTTTCACCATTCCAGCAAATTAAGCATTCAGCCAACAAGGTTACTTGGGCAAAAATGACAGATGAGATAGGTATTTAAGGCAGAAGTATAAACACTAAGGCTCACTGTCTTTGTGATTTAATTGTATCAGTGAGAAATAAATATATTTTAAGGAGAGTACATTGCAACAATTCTGAGCTATCGCTAACTATAATCCCCAAACACTAGCAGGATTTGACTCACACCAGAATAAACAGCAATACTTTACTAAAACATAACTAGGTTACTCATCAGTATTTTAGACATGTAGACTTTTTTTTACTTACCAGTGCTGGATTTTTTCTTGGCAGCCAGTGACCACCTGTCATTAAAACAGATAACTACTCATGAAAAAAACAAGGCTAAGCACACAGCTGCAATGTCAATGCATCAGAAACTAGAACAGGAGCTTTACAGATTTGGTGCTGTCTCTATCCACATTTTTATTTGTCAGGGCAAAGGCGTGTGAATGGTCGTTCTTAAGCAGCACACTTTATCACAGGCTAATGCAGAGTGATAACCACAGAAAAAAATTGCAGCTTTTCACTTCTTACTTTGGTACAATACCTGCTCTGTAACTATTACGTGACACACGATCGGAGATAAGCTGCAGTTTGTGCAATCTGCCGATCTATTTTCAGTGTTATATGTTTGCAGAATAAGAAAACAACATAAATTATAACAAGACATCAATGTAACTCCCATACTCAGTCATTAAAAAGCAAAACAAATGAACCTCACAGCATCAAAAACATTTTTCCTCTATCAGTACATCAACGAATGTTTCCACTGGCCATTTTAACTTGAAAAAGCACAAATTAACTTTGTGCTGCGTAAATATGTGGATGTTTGACACCATGATGGGCTGCTGGATTCTCTTCTATTCTTTCTGGGTGTCAAAAGAGGTAAGTTTTAATATAAATAATTCACTTCCTTCCTTATGCCACAGGCTTTCCCAAGAGATACAAAAGAATTTACAAAATAAAGCACATTGTTAAAATCAAACACTTTTATCTTTTTTAACTGAAACTTTTCAGACTATATATATAGCAAACAGGCAGGATGCTGAAACCTGTGACCTTCTCTGCCACAATTACGTGGAGATTTTGTCCTTCAAAACATATTCTGATCTCTGAATAATGGTTACCAAAAATACAACACAAACAATTTCATTCAATTATATGAAATGCAATGAAGGCACAAGGCAGTTAAATATGTCTAGACAGTTTCTCAATATAAGCATTTTCTAGATTTTTTTTTTACAAATTTCGTTTTTCCTATAGCCAAAATAATGCTAACATTTGAAAGCAATTAATGAGAAAATTTGCAGAGAAAACAATAACATACATTCAAGTACCACTGAAATCACTGGAGCAGATAATTCTTTTTTTTTTTCCCCAAACAACAGAATGAAAGACAAATTTTTTTTTCAGTTAGCATATGTGCAGCTTTTGCACAACAGATCTCAGACCCTGCACTTTTTATACTCATGTGGGAGTAAAAAAAAATGGGAGTACTTTGTGAGCTATTAATTCTTTAAACAGAGCAAAGTTCTTAAATGAAAAGGATCAGCTTTACGTTTGTGGTTATGTTATTTCATAATCCATCAGGAAAGTCAGCCAGGTAGCTCATCCCATATAAGCCAAGTTTAAATTTATCATTTGCTTTAAACTCCTACAAATCAAATGCCTCGCAAATATCTTCCTTAATGTGCAAGCTAACTGTTTTTAAGCCTGAGAGTAAATACACAGACTTGTACAGGACATCAACCCAGAAATCTAGCTCATACTATTAATATTAAGCCCATTTTAAGAGTAAAGTTTCTGCAGAAGGCATAAATTGTCTGGTAACAAAGCTAAGGCACACTGGAGCCCACCACTAACAAGTTGAGGACTCTGAGCCTATTCTGTCCACATCCTTCATCCTTTCACACTTGGCAGTGATTGTGAAGTACACAACATAATTTAGCATACAAAAATGTTTATGAAATCCTTTAAGAAAGTTTCAATTTAATTGCCCCATTACAGATGAAGATGGAAAAGACGGGAAGCTTTCCATTCCCAATACATGACTTTCCATGCATGAAGTGAGCTGAAAGCACAAAAAGAAAAGCCTTGCAAACCATAAGAGCAGCAT
This sequence comes from Corvus kubaryi, assembly GCF_017639235.1. Classification (NCBI taxonomy): domain Eukaryota; kingdom Metazoa; phylum Chordata; class Aves; order Passeriformes; family Corvidae; genus Corvus; species Corvus kubaryi. The sequence continues at coordinate 13,480,031 of NW_024581093.1, read as the reverse complement.
GTTCATTAACCTCTACATGATAATCCTTTCATAGCTGCATATTAACTAGTTACATATTCATAATCATTTACATTATTTAGAGGACCTTCTATGAAAATTTCCAGGCTATATCCATTAGCCACAATGTTAAAGGTTACAGAAGATAGTCTACGTAATGTTTCCAGGAAGCTTTTTTAATTAGTAAATATGTAAATTGGGCACATATGCTTTTCATGTTTTTTAAAAATAGTCCATCAGTAAAACAGCATAGGGGCATATGCTGTTTCCATCACCCTTTATCCCCCTTTAAAAAAAAAAAAAAAAGAGAAAAATCAATAACACCAATCAATTTTAATTTAATTCTTCTTCTTTGATATAATCTCTCTTGAAAGGATACCAAAGGGTGGAATGAACAACAAACCTTTTCATTTCAGTGGCCAGCATAAAATGAGACCTTTTACAGAAGTGCTAACATATACCACCTTAAAAATGTTGCAGGCTACACTTCTGGAACTGAAGTCTATTAAAAGAATAGAGAGAATAAATATTGAAAAACAGATGGAGATCAATTATGCATATGACCTTTATTAGGTCAGTCCCACCATTTGGATAACAACTGGTCTTATCACAGCAAAGAAAAAAATAGATAAATATATAAACAAATATTTGATTCTTTGCCTTTAATCAAACACAGAAAAATCATTAGTCTATCTTCCACACATAATTTATATACAGAGTTACAATTAAAGAATGAAAAACCCTTTTAGGATAAATAAAATAAATGACCTGCTTGTTTGTACACTTGAGTTCAATTTACCTGGACAGCTAGTGCCACCAAGTATGCCTTACTTTTAAGGCATCATAGTGAAGTGGTATCAACAAACTCTGAATTCTCCCCTTTTAGCATAAAAGTGTATGAGTTTGTGAATGCACATGGTTATCAGTGGCTTATCTGCATACTAAAATATTCATTAAACTACTCTTGCAGCAAACTTAACATTACCTAATCATGGGTTGGGTTATTAAAACAGGATCCACTGTCGGAAAACATATTCCACAGTCTTAAAAGAAAGCAAATAGGCAAATACCTTGTTTCCTTCCTCTCTGCCAACAGCAAGTTGTTAAAATGCAGTGCTTCTCAAGCCCCTGACCTGCCAGAGCGACACCTGCGAGCTCCACAAGCAGCCCCTGGGACCAGGGGAGAGGCCATGCCCGCACACCTGTAACCCAAGGTGTAATTCCTGCTGGATTAAACCCAAACCCTTACAGCAGGAGATTGTGTGCTTGTTCTGCTCTCACTGCTACGTGCCTGAGCTATTTCTAGAGATGCCTTCGTTGCTGCTTTCAGGGAATCTCTCCTTCCTAGGTGTCACAAGCAGAGCACGAGGATCAGCTTTAGACCTGCGATCACATCCCAGGTGTCCCCAATTCCACCGTGCCAGTGTGATCCCTGGGCGCCTTGCAGGCTAATGACTCCAAATCACCCCCAGGCAACTCCTATCAGCCAGCCAAGGACTTCATTAGCTGATCAAAGGCAGAGAATTCCTTCTATCTGCAACACATTCTCTCTTCCCAGTCTATCTATTTATACTCTACCTTCTCCATGATCTTGCATTTGAAGAGTGCAAACTCTCCTCCATGAATTCAAGTGAGCAGCAATTTGAAAAAGCACTGCACTGATTCTGCAGGCTGAGTTACAACCACTAACTCTGGTCAGGGCTGGGAAGAGAAGCCAGAGCTCCTAACTCAGCAGCCAGGCACTACAATCACTTACGACGTTTCCCTGGCAATGAGGACAGGTGAGAAGGATGCTGTAGCACAAAGCAGATCCTTACCTGTGTGTGCCATGGGTCTCTAACCTATTCCACATTACCCCAGCAGGTCTTCACCCTCCTATACAAGGGCACTTCTTTCCTGCACCTTATTTTTCCATATCTGTTCCTTCTGCACGTGCTCCCATTACTCACAGCTGAATATAATTCTCTGTGGTGCTTCTGATTAACAAAGTGGTGGCACAAGGAGTTCTGTTCTCTCCCTTCCCAGACGGTGTTGTTTTATTCAGGTACTTCTCCAAGGTGGAGTGCATGCACGTGAATGTTTCTCTCTACTGAGCATCTGGGCACTGCCTACAAAGGTGCTGGGTTTAGCACACAGAGGGCAATTCTCTCTCATCTCTTCTGAACAGCAACAAGACAAACTGCCAAGTCAGAACCTTATTTATGTCTCAGCTTCTGAAAAATTTTAAGTAACAGAGCTGGTCCTGGTAACACCTGCAGGCAGTTTGGGGTACCAATGCTAAAACCTGCTGTATGTGAGTCATGCAGTTACCTTGAAATCCAGAGGAGAAACTTTTAAGAGTTTTTAAGATGAAAGTTAAATTCAATTAAAATGGTGAAAATAAAAATGTCGCATCAGATTAGGAAGAGGTCCTAAACAAATGAGGCTATTTCCACACTTGCAAGTATGAAGGTGGAAATCTGCAGCACAGCACAAAAGCAAAGTTTCTTTTTAAACAAATTGCAAGTTAGGCATCTAAGAGGCCAAGCAAACGTCTGCTGGTTTTACACGTACACTTGAGTATTTTGCTTCTAAAGCATGGCTCACAATCTGGCTGGTCTTCTGAAACTAGAAGCTAGGGACACAGATCTAATCCCAGCTCTGATTCTGTTTCTTCTATATGGCCTTGAGCAAATCACACCCTCTCAGTCTACATTTCTTCATCTGCAAAATGGGGATAATAGTATTAACCTACCCACCTCAGAGTGTTTAATGATGATTAATTAATGTGAGAAAAGCACTCTAAAGATGTAAGAGCACTATATAAGTGATAAAGCATTATTTACCACTTGAAAAGTAATCTGAATAAAATCAGATATGCAAGTAATTTGTTTACATGTAGCAATAATATAATTTGTGACTATTTAATCTTGAATTAGTCTCACTTTAAACACCCCTTTCAATCACATTTCCAGTTACTTAGGGAAAATGACAGTATGGAATACTTTTTGTGGAAGCAAAGCAAGTAATGAGGTGGTAATTAAAGTAAGGGTCTAATAAAGTCTAAAACCAATGACTTGCCTTCAGGAGACTGTCCCTGCAATTTGGGACTGTAAAAATATCTCAGTTTCAACCTTAGGTCCTGTTGTTCAGAACCTTCCACCAATGTAAGCTGGCTTCCTGAAATGCAGATCCATGTTTTCAAGGACTGCAATAAATCCAACATCATTTCCACTACTGACTTCCTTCAGGTGACTCCAATTCTGCAGATCTAAATGTTAAATCTTCCACATTCAAGTATTCCCTGCAGTTGATACATGTACATGAGCTGCCTCTGTCTGGAAATGTTTGCAGTATCAACACCCTCTCCAACATGCAACTCATTCTGAGATTTCCCTCTTGTACCCCCAAACACTAAAATTTTACCCATAACCAGTTCACAATACCACTTTATATTACAGAACAACACTAATGGGTGGTCAAATATTTAACCATCTCTTGGTAACAAGCATGTTAACAAGCCACAGGAAAAAATAAACATTTAAAATGGATTTTCATTTCTTCCTCTAGGAAACTACACAGTACTTGCCTAAAACACAGCAATCACTGATGGAGAAAGACAGAATTAACATTTGTACAATTGTTTTTCCTAGAGCCCCATTTTCAATCAAAAAATGAAATAAAACTATTAAAAATTCTTCAGTCTGTTGGCACACTGTATGATCTAATGCAAAACAAAGCATGTCTGAGCTCTCATATTCATTTATTAAATCATATTACTCAAAAACACTACATTTCAACAAATTATTAACATAAAACCCCCTTTGGGTGGAAACTGTTGCCTTTTGAAGAAATGTGTTTGGGAAGAATACTGAAGGAAAAAAGAGAAAGAAATCTGAATCATGGCAAACATTTCTTCCTAAAGGAAAAAATCTTACTTAGAAATATAGCCACAACTTTTACCTTTCTTTACAAGAAAAGAAGTGAAGATCTACTATTTTTATATTAATTGTGTACACATCTGTGGGTCTTGCAGTTTTGCAGAAAAAGTAGCACATAACTATTATTTATCAATAAATAAGTGCTAAGTTCTGATCAAAATTATTCTGGGGGAGCTTGAAAACTCTACACAGCAAAAATCCCAAGGGCAGCAGGATGTCTTCTGCTGAGTGAGTTCCATTAACTCTGAACCAGCTGAACTGGGGCAAGTGAGGAACACACTGGAGTAAGACCTCATCCTTCACTGGCAGCAAGCCAGCATCCATGTCCTGTGACTTCATCTTGAGACAGAGATAAGAACTCAAAACTTTCTATTTTAGCTGAGGTCAGGTAAACATATTTGTGTGTCTACACCACACCCAGGCTCGCCCAGGTACCCAGAGGGCAGCAGAGCAGCACAGGCACAGAACTCCCATGTGATCTAAGCAACCCAACATCTCAAGCAGGTTTTGCAAGCTTTGATGGAGTTTACGGTGTAACAACTACGCTGTTAGCAAAACCTAAGCTTAACTAGCTTAAAATTGCCATAAGCTGTGAGACCTGCCTCACAGACGTAGCTGCAGGCTGTGGTTCAGCTTTCAGCCACAGTCCTGAGTAAACTCAGCATCATCCCTCCCTGGCTCCTGCTACTCAGTTCCACTGTCTCATCCTCCCAACCCCGACACAATCTGTTGACAGATATTTGTAACCACATTAAGGATCCACACTGGATGAAAAATAGTCCAGGAAGAAAAAAAAAAAAGGCAAAAAAGGTCAACAGTAAAGTTTGGTTTTAAGCTGGATCCCAGTCCAGTTCACTGAGCACTGTCACGAATGTGCCACCCCAGAATAGCTGAAAGACTGAAAAAAGTAGACACACACTACAAAGTTGATCAAATTTAATTCATTTGGACAACACATGTGACCATTAACGAAAATTTTGACCAAGCATCTGAGACTGTTGCTCCTGTGCTGCAGCCTATGCTAACAGACAAGAGGAACCACAAAACCCAATGCCCTCACCACACAAACACAAAGCCTTAGTGCACTTGCTGCTCTGAAGGCCTCAAGAGGCAAGCTCTGAGCCAGCATATCCACCTGCAACACTGGAAGCTCAGATTAAAACAGAACACAATTTCACAGTCTCAAAGGATGAAAGAAGTACTTGAAACAAGGAGCATCCAAATGGACCTGAGAAGACAGGTTACGAGCTTAACTTATGGAATGGAGATCTGCAAAGATACTGAAGATGATTCCCAAATTGTACCCTGGTCACTGCATCTACTTCACAGCATCTGTAAGAGCAGCACAGTTCAGTCACATTTAAATTTTGTGCATATAATCTCATCTACACATTTTAGTTACCAGTGAAGTCGGACACACACTGGCTTGCCCCCTCCAGAATAAAGGCAATGCTTTTTAAACTCTTTTGTGAACAGTCTCCTTCAATTACCATTAAAAAACCTACTGAGGATCTGTTAATTTATTTCACAGCTCTTGACACTATATAAACTAGTGGGTATTTAATTCATACTAATAAGGACATGGACAAACATTGATTAAAAAAGTAAAAGTGATGATCAATTAACACTGGAGGAACAATAAGTATTCCATAAAAAGCTTCCAGGTAATGACTGAATTAGCCCTTTTACTTGAAAGCAGCACATGAGAAAACATTAGTGGAACCACTGGACAGGGTGAAGTGTATGTCATCACAAATTTCCAAACAGGTAATTGTCCAGGGACCTTTTAAACAGGAATATGGCAAATAAAGCTTCACACAGATTATTTTTAAAACGAGCACATCAAACCAAGCTTCAGACACTCTGTTCCCTTTTCTCGAACAGTTCTTGTGCAAAATGAAGTCATGATGTACCGGTGGCTCATACCCAGGCTTCCTCTGGATCCTGTGAACTTGAACATAGACTGGAAAAAGTGCAAACCGTGGGAGACACTGCACTGGAAAGCACATCTGAGTCTCATCTCTGAGTCCGCAGGCAAGCACTTCCAGATTTCCAGTGGCTCCCGCAGCAGCATGGAGTGTACAAGACCCTACTCAGCCTCACTGCTCTTTTTCAGACTGCAGGAACAGCTCTAAAACTGTCAAGTTGCCGATTTCACAGCACAGATAATACTTGCAAAGGGCAAACAGAAGCAGTCAGCCCCAGAAGCAAATCATATAAGAAGAGAAAACAATCTAAAGGAGTTTAGGATTCTGTGATTTGTTTCTCTATAACCCACCTACAAGGTGTTTAACTGTCAAAAAACTTTAGGTACCCAGGATCTTGAAAATAATTTGGAAATTAAAGATCATACAGCTCTACCATTTAAATTCATAAAAATTAAGAATATGTCATGATGCACAGTGGACAATGAGTTACAGTAAGAGCTGCACTCAATCTAATTGTACTTTGCTGTCATGATGAGTGACAGGAGAGTCACTTCCTTGTCCTAATTTTCCTAAAAGGAAAATAAAAAAATGTGTTTGTCAGTGCAATAAAAAAAAAAAAAAAATCATATTGCCATCTAATACTGGAATCCTTTAGATTCTCCATGCCTGTGTCTGCACTCTGCAAAGGTCTCTTGGGTCTAATTGGTTCTGTAATGTCTCCCATTACACATATTGTCATTGCACTGCTCAGGAACTATAGAACATATCATCCCACCATAAATTCACTGTCTAAAAAAGTCTTTCCAAATCATACACATCCGACTTGTCAACTTCCCATCAGTTAGTAATCCCAACCCACTTGATTGCAGGAATAAATGTATGTCAAACATTATGTTTAAACGCAGGCCCTATAGCATGAGAAACCTCCTATTTAAATATTCATTCTGTAATTCCTGCACTAACTTGCAATAGATTTACTGCAGTATTTTCAGCTAACATATATTGCTTTTTCAAGTAATCCATGATACATACATTATTATACTCTTCTTACAGAAATATTCAAAACTTTACGCAGGCATTGTGCTTCCAATTATGGACTTTATCATGAAAATTACTAGATATTCTTCTATAATTTATCCCCAAGATACACATTCTAAGTCATGTTTTTATACAAAGTGCCTTTAGTAGGAGCACTGAAAATTGCTTTTAACAGTTTGGTCTTACTATCACCACAAATTAACAAGATGAAATCTGTCCAACAGGCAAGCAGTCCTAAACAAGAATTTAAATTACTTTTCACCAGGGGTCCTAAACCTGGAAGTTGCAGCCTCCATCCGAATAAAGACAGAAAGTCATGAACATCCTGTTCCTTCAGTATTTTTAAGCAGGAAGGAAGCCTCAGTTCACAAGTTCTTCAGGGCAGCTCTTTAGCGCTTAAAAGCTCAAAGCCATAGCTGAACCAGGGCTGTACAATGGCCTGAGTGTTAAAATAACCAACCACAATTCAAATATTATCTTTAATGCTGCAGATAGGTACTGCTGTATTCCACAATTCCACTAAAGGTTGCCTTCAGATTAATGGGAATAAATAGGTTTCCTTATACTTAATCAAGCGTCACTGGGACAGCTTGATTTAATCCCAGTAATTAAAAGAAATGGATTTACCTACTTAAATGCCAGCATATAGAAATACTGTTATGCCTAAGTAACTTTACTATTTGCTATGATCCTCACACTACAATTACTACTTTACCAAAGTACTGGATAACTAATTCTCCTTCATCTTTGTGCTGAGACCAAAACAGGAGCCTTCAACTTCAGTGATTTTGCGGGAAAAATACGGATCTCCAAGACGAGGCAGCTGAAATGAAAAGACCTCCTCCATCTTAAAATACAATATTTTCATAACTGAAAATACCACTGTAATCCAATTATATATATTCATTGCATAGAAGGAAAGTCTACTATATCTTCATCATGACACTCCATTGTAACCAAGATATGTAGTTCTTTAGTATAATTTCATATTGAAGCTGAAGTGTTCCATTTTTTTCATCCAATTTGCAGAAATTATGTAAAGTTTCCCTATGATAAAATATAACTTTGGTACATCAGCCTAACAGAGGCTTAATTAATGGTCTCCTGGGCCTCTTTTCCACCGGAGCAGATCTGTTTAAGAAGAGTCTTAAACTTGCTTACAGAGGGGTCTTACCATGAACTGGGAATAATTCTCTATGGCTACGGCAGACATGTGCTTACACATTAGGCTTGACACTAATGTACCAGGGAAATTATTCTTCACCAGATTCCACCACCTTGAAAATTAACCGAAGGAGCGCAAGCAGACAAGTTACTATCACCAATTATTGGTATAATGGGTTCCTATCCGTGCAGAACAGATGATGTGGAGTATTCCAGCAGACCCTCTTACTGTTCATCCACATTAACGGTCAGTTGGCTACACAGGTCTTTTAGTAATGATCTAATGGGTATTGAAAAGCAGACACATTTGTGCACACAATTCTCCAGACAAGGCACATTTTTAGACCACATAAGTGTTACTCACTTTTCTTAACTAAACCAGCATGTGGCAAAATACAGGCTGAAGATAAAATCTTCCATTGTAACTGAGGAACTCTTATGTGCATCTTACAATCTGCTTAGAAAAATTTTAATCAGGTGGGCAGAAAAAGTGAAAGGTCTGCAGACTGGGAAAACGTATTTGTACCAGTAACACCCTGCACAGGACCACAGATTATTTCCACAGTGGCTCCTGCACCTACACAGAGCTCACTGCAACGCTGGAACCTACGAGCCCCAAATCACACTCCTTAAGTTTTCAGGGCCCACTTTAGTTAGACCATGAGTTTAATCTACAGGAAAAAGTATCCTGAGTTTTGTGCTATGGTCTCAGGTGGAACCAGCCTCTGAACTCTGGGGAATAATTTCTACAGAAGAGTCTGGTTCTTTGAAACCCATTTCAGATATAACCAATGATTTTTAAGGCAAGTCATGAACAGTTAAGTTTTGATACACGCTCTCTTCAAGCTGGCCCAGGAGCACACTGGACCCCGGGATGACGCAGGTCACAGACACGGCTGGGCCCTGCGCGGGCAGTTTTGAAGGCGTGACTGTTCCGGAGGCCGGAAAAATTACCGAGAGGCACGAAGAGTATGAAAACACGCGTTCATGGGCGCGCCGGTGCCCACGGCGGGCTGGGGCAGCACCGGGACGGGGGGTGCCGGCAGGACCTCCCCTCCTGCCGCCTCCCGGCCTCGCTCCCCGCCGCCCCCCGGGCGGTGTGTCCGGGGGCCG
>NW_024581093.1:13408441-13470471 GCF_017639235.1 Corvus kubaryi | reverse complement strand
CCCCCGCCCCGGGCCCCCCCCGGGCCCGGCCCGCGCCCCCCGCCCTGCTGGGGCGCTCGGCCCGGCCCGGCCGCATTGCTTGTGCAGGGCGATCGTGCTCCCGGCGGAGCCGCCCCACCAGCGCGGGGCTCAGCGGCGAGGCGCCGCCGCCGGGGGCCTCCATGCGGGCTGGGCCGCGCCGGCGGTCTCCGGGGGAGCGGGGAAAGGGGGGCGAGGGAAAGCGGCCGGGCTGGGCCGATCTCCTCAGCAGGGCGAATGAGTCCTATAAAAATGTTTGTGCAGGGCGAAGCGCCGGCTCCAGAGCCGCATCCACGCGGGGGCCGCCGCCGCCTGGGCCCGGGGCGCCGCCGCTGCCGGGGGAAGAAGCATCTCAGTGTCGCATTCTGGGCCGCGCCGCCGCCGCCTGGGCCCGGCTCCCGCTGCGCCGGGGGAGCGCCGGGGGAGAGCCGGCCGTGGGTGCCGGCGGTGGGTCCGGCCGCGCCGCCGCCCGCCCGCCTGCTGCACTCTGGGTACGCGCCCGCGGCCCGCGGGAGGCACCCGGCTGCGAGCCGCGAGAGGCGGGCGCTCCACACCCCCTGCCCGGCCCGGCCCCCGCGCCGGGGTCCGGCACCCCCCGGAGCTGCCTGGCAGCCTGGGCCGCCCCGGTGCCCCCGGGCCCGGTGCTCGGGAGCGCAGGCCCCGGGCGCCAAGGCCTCGGCATCAGAAAGCGAAGCAGCGGCTGTAAGGCGCTCAGATGGGCCTGCACTAATTACGGATCGACCGACGGACAGAGCCGCGTGTCCTTTGTAACTGCGAGGTGCTGTCACAGTAACTGCCCTCGGGATGCCGGCTCTGGGGAGTGTGTGTGCACTGGCAGGGCGGCTGCCTGTGAACAATCATAGAATCATAGAAAGGACCTTAAAGATCGAATCATCAAGATTAGAAGAGACCTTCAAGATGATTGAGTCCAACCACCCACTCAGCACTACCCCTGTAACCCCTAAACCACATTGCCCAGTGCCAGACACCTCTTAAACACCTCCAGGGATGGTGACTTCCATCACATCCCTGGGCAGCCCATTCCAGTGCCTGACCATCCAAACAGTGACAAAAGCTTTCTTAAATTTCTAATCCAAGTCCCCACATCCCCCCTGCCGTGGGCAAAGACACCTTCTGCTAGACCAGGTTGCTCAGAGCTCTGTCCAACCTGGCCTTGAATGCTTCAAGGGATGTCCCATCCCAACCTCTCCCGGCAACCTTTACCAGGGCTTCACCACCCTCACAGGGAAGAATTTCTTCCTAGTATCTAACCTAAATTTCCCCTCTTTCAATTTTTACCCCTTATGCCTTGTCCTAGCTCTACAGTGGGCTGCCATGACCTGGCAGATTGCAAAGTATTCATTAAAATCACTTAGAGCAGCACTCGGGCTTGCCTATACGGAAAACTCACTGCATGGGAAGCGAATGGTGTACAGCCACCCTTGGAATACCACAGAGTAATTTATGTGCAGTAAATTCACTAGCTAATTCTGTGAATGCCATTAGACACCTCCAGCGGAACACGTTGGTGCTGGAAGGGAGTCATGCTTTAACTGCGTGCTGGATGGCAGTGCTGCTGAAGGCCTGAGCAGCTTCTCGTGGTGCTTGATGCTACCCTAGCAGGTGTGTTTCACCTTGTACACTCCAAACACCACAGAGGTGTGTTCAGTCATAGACCTTGTATTTAGTGCTGAACCTTTCCCTTGAGTGAATGGGGGTTTCTGTTGTTTTATATTTGCCAGTAGAGTTGAGGGGCTCATACTGTCTCCCCCCCCAGAGGGATTAGTTAGTAAGGCATAAGATGGAGGTACAAAGGGGCATCATGCCTACATTTAGATCAAGGGTCTCCCTCTCCAGCCAAAAATCAACACTTCCTTTCCACGAGCAGAACTAACCCTGTACATACCACAAAACAACTGTTTGTGTTATACACATGACACAGAAAGTGCTGTGCACTTTTCTAAATCCATGCTCCCATCCCCTTTGAAGAGCTTGTTAAAGCTCTACAGATGAGGAATTTAGAAACAATTTTCAAAGCACGGTTACTCAAGCTGGAAGTTAGCTTTTAGCCAGACAGCTTCCAATATTGCAAATAAAAATTTGCAACTGCAGCTGGGTAGTTTGGTTTTTGAAATAACTACATCCATAATCTTCAAGAATAATTGAAATTTAGCTAAAATCTCTGGCACGTATTTGTCACTGAGGGAGGGATTCTGGATCCTTTAAACAGACAAGAGACATCTATAGATTGTTATTAGGAAACGGCTCACCAGCAAAAGGATATCTCGAGTTTAAAGAGGTTATAAGAATCTTGCAGTCCTTCTAAATGCCCGTTGTAAGTAATTCCCTTTCAGCCTGCTCTGAACTTCACTTCAGTGCTCACAGAGGAAATACTACAAATACAGGTCATTTTTAAATGCTGTAATTGATCCCATTTTATCTCAACTCCACTGGAGAATAAAACAGATGTACAATATAAAGATACAGTATCTTATTTGAGATTTTAATTTTTTGCCTTACTTTAAAAAGTCTTAAGTAAGAAGCGGAGCCGCAAAGGGGGAATTTTGTATCACAAGACACTATTTTCTAAATAGAATGTAAAGACATGCAGTCATTTCTCGTGGTTCCTCTTCCAAAGACTTCACCATTTCCTGTGCCCTGAGTACACCATTTAGTCGCTGAATGCGTTGGGTTGAAGGCCTCTGACAGATCCAAAATGAGAGGCTACATCATTACCAGAGTAATGACTGCTTGCATTTGGTTGTACTGATGATAGTATGGAATAGTTTACGGCATCCTTTTGTACATTTTGTTTTTCATCTGCCAACGAAGAAATGTTCTAATAGTGACAAACAGATGGGGCATAGCATTTGCCAAAGATGAGCATGAAGCCTTTCTCACATTCTTTTGCACTTACAACCTGTACAAAACCACTGTCACCAGTGAAACTCTATGGATTATAAAATAAATCAAATTGAAATTTGGCCTTCTAAGCTGCAGATTTTTGTTTACTTGTTTATTGCATCAAATCTTTAGATGCCCTACCAGATGATTTTCATAAAACCTTGGAGAAAACTCTGGAGGGCTCTCTGTAATTAAGTGAGGGAAAGGCAAATAAGCAAAGCTTACATGTTCTCTTCCAAGTGGCTGGCTTAGCCACTCATGGCTCAGCAGACATGCCCATACTGTAGCTGAAGACAGGGCTGCTGGCAGAGCTCCTTCCAAACCCTAAGCTGGCTAAATTGGATAAACTTTTAGAGTGAGAAAACAGTGTCATGTTTTCAGTTTTGGTATGAACAGGTCAGCTGTACCTGTGAGAGGAGGGGATTAGAAGCAAAGTTTTGGAGAGGTCAAGTTAAGTTTGCAGCAGAAAACCTCACACCAGGGCTCTGGCTCAAAGGCATTCTCCTTTGGCAAAGAAGTCTGTGCCTTCTTCCATGCTCATTAAAAGTCATTCACCACCACTCTGCAAAGACAGCATTCACAAGGGAAGAGGAAAACAAGGAGAGGACAAAAAGAGGAGACATGGGAGAAAATGCCCCAGCCAGTCTTTCTGCTGAGAGAAACAAAACTGAATCCATGATCCCTCTGTTTTGCAAAACCAGAGGCTTAGATCTAAAAACATGGATTGCAACAAAAAGATATGGATGAAGACAAGAGGGTTAAGAAGCTTTGGAGCTCACACATGTGTGCAAATACATACAGAGCTGTGCTAAGAACAGTTGTGTGGGATTGGCTGGAAAATGGGTACAGGGGAAAAGCAACAAGAAGGAGCTCATCATTATCAAGTGGGAGAAGAAGTTATCCTGTGACAGAGCTTCCGTGAGAGGAATGCATCTTTGGAAAGCAAGATGTGGCCCACATGGTCAGAGATGTGACCACCTCTGTTGTCAGCACATGGAGGCAGTTTGATAACAGGAACAGTGAATGAACTGCCCAGGCCATCAGCAGGCTTTAGGGAAATTTCATACTCTATCTTCTGTCATGAAAAGCACATGCTAGAACTGTTGGAAAAAAACCCAAACCAGCATCCTCTTGTTAAAGCTAACTCATAATCAAAATACCGTAAGACCAAGTCCACCTTAGAAGTCTATATATTATTCTGGCTGCAACACTCACCCTGCATGCTTATTATGAACTTTTAGTGATTCTTAAATTCCTGTAAAAGATTAAAAGCCTTTCCTTGTTGCTGTGACTTGCCAGGAGGATAAGTGCCCCAGCAAATATTTAAGAATAATTGTCTCCACTCTGCCAACAATAATTGAATATTTTTTCTATCCAAAAGTTTTATTCTGAACAAGACCACTATTAACTTTTCTAATGAATGTTCTTTATGTTGCAGATAGGTCCTTTTGGGCCTTGCTGTTACAAAAAAAAATTATGGCCATGAGTCCCCCTCCTTTGGTAAAGCAGGAATGCAAGCCAGCTCCACTAGATCTTAGAGGAGTGAAGCTCTGCAATGCTTGCAGAACCATGGTCAAAGCCTGCATTTCCTTCAGTTTAATCAGCCTGAAACAGCCAGTATTTTTGTTCAGATGATGACAATGGAGTCAAACTACTAGACACCTTTCATTGTCCAGACATAGAGCAAGTAAGATTTTTATATGGTTGTTGGTCTGAAACATCATGGTACTGACATTAGTGCCTTCCTCTCTCCTGTCTTTTCTCATTAGAGAAAGGTGAGAGGCTTCAGGGATGACACCAACATGCTACTCATTTTTGGTTACATGCTTAACTCATGCTTGAAATGTAAGTTAAGAGGCACTAGGTGACAGCTAAATATTTATGTGCTCTCTGTCAGTAACTTGGCCTCTCCCTTGCTATCCATCCACACAACTATGCCATGTTTAACATTCTGATATCTGAGAACCATCAAACTGATGTTACCCTTGGTCCAGTTTTTGGTCAGGATTATGTACTAAGTAGGTTGGTGTTCATTTGTCTCTGCAGGGAGCACAAAGGGCCTAATTTTCTGTTACATTATGGTTGAAGGTACTGGACCTTAAAGTCCATCAATACAGTGTGTTGTGTTTCTACATTGGTAGTAATGATGAAGAGTCTGAAACTGTGTATTGGATTCAGCCAGGATACAGAAAATTGTCAGAAATCACCCATAGTTATGTAGACACGCATACACATTGCCACACATCTAGGAGAAGCTAATTAAGAAAAGCTGGGACAGACCATAAGGTTCCTGGTGAGACCATCTATTGAAATCATATTTTTCCTGATAAAAAAGGCATCTATGTAAAATATATATAAGGCAGGATAACCAGCTATGAGTGTGCATTATGCTTTAACCTTATTGTGTGTTTGCTAATAATAACAACATAGCTTATTTTCATGTTACTATCATGCAATAAAGTTCTGGGCCCCTCGCAGGAACACAGCTGACTGTAGTCTAGCTGCTATTCTGTGAGCACTGTCATGGTTGGTTTAGTACATGAAACTTGGATGCTTTATTTGTATGCTTTGTAGTTGCTTCTGCCATCTTTGATTAGTATCACCTAGAAATCCCAGCTTTTCTGCATGTAGTCACACCCAAGAGGAAAGCCTGACTCGGAAAAGATTAGTGTCACTTTGCTTTTTCCCCTCATCTTTTCCCTGTAAAGGAGGAGAGCTTTCTGATCATGGCAGTGTATCGGTAAAGATAGCCTAGATACCAAATACCTTAAGGGCCTCGATCTCCTCTCATATGTCCCAGAATTTAAAATGAAATAACTCTTTCAGTTGACTTCAGTGGCAGTTTATACCTGCATTAGTGAAAGGAGAATCAAGTTCTGAGGTTTGTATGAAGGATACTGTGAAATTTGTTCTTTTAGCTTGTTAAACAGACAGTAACAAATGCACATTTCCATTAACAAGAAGATTGTGACGTTAAAGATGTCTGTCTTTCTCCCAAACTATTTACTCCTGTATGTGGATACAAAAATGCTGCTAGCAAGGATTTTCTTGCTATTTTCTAAGCCCGTGAGAGACTTTTCTCTCTCACAGAAGAGGTAGCAGAGTTACGTAAACCACCAAATACCTGCAACCTTGAAAAGTCTTGTTTATAGTAGAGTAGAAAGATATTTTGACAATGGATGTTTTAGGATTTTAGCCAATCACCCCCAAGGGGATCCTTTGTCCAATTAGACTATGAAGAAAAAAGTCTATAAAAGAGTTTGAAAAATAATTAAATAAATCAATCTTGCTGCACAATTCCTGCCTGCTGGGTCTTCTCTCCTCCTCCCTATGGCTGTGGGACACGGTGACATACCTTAGGGCATTTTTTTATTTTTTAATGCCTGTACCCATGTGCTAAGGTGGTGATGAGGGTGGCAGTGTGAGAGCAGCCCTTGTGCAGACCCAAGGGGCAGATTTAGAGGTCTCCCACACCACGAATGTGCCACTTCTTTTCTGATGCTTGGGTCCCTAACTCTCTTCAATATAGCAACTGTCAAACAAGCACACACAAACCAAAGCCGGTAGCACATAAAGTTTGTAAGAAAGCAAAGCCTGCACTTCACTTTTGCCGGCTGAAACCAGGCTGCCAGACCTTGGCCCACAACAGTGTGTTTAATATAGGTCTTGCATCAGGTCCAGCACGAGCCAGCTGGGCCAGGGCCACAGAGAATTCTCAACCAGAAGTGACCTTGTTAAATACTCTTTACTGGGTATGTTTATCTGCCCATTATTGATCAAGGGCAGGTTATACGCCATTATTTTTGCTATAGCACAAGCAGCCAGTTTGACACTGTTAATGTGTGAGAAAACTCTTCCTCTAGTTTCCAGTTTGCAGTGGAAGGGGAGGGGTACCTGCTAAGTATTCCCACTGCCTTCTTTCCAAGGGATCAAGGGGCATTTCTCCAAGTAAGTGGATTCTCACCTCTACAATACAGCAAGCCAGCACAGAAGCCCTAAACTGCTTCCCAAATTTTTTACCTGAGTTTCTGTGGCTGAACTAAAGCTTGTAACTACAAAGGTTGGGTTTATCATTACTTTCAATTAATAACTTTGTCTATCCTTTTAATTGTAATTTCTTATTCACTTCAGAGAACTATTTACATATATTTACTTATACACTTTAACAAATGTACTCATATTAAAACAGGGCATTTCCCTGACAAGCTTAAACCTGTTTCCCTATCATTCAACTTCCCTTTCATTTCACCTTTTGTTTTGTTTCTTGGCATTTTTCTACTTTAAAACACTGCATTTTGTTGCTAAAGACGCCTTTGGTTTCCAGATATCCTGCGGATTTTGTTTAATTCCTCTCAGTAAAATGGCAAATGATATTGAGCGTTACATTAATTTTTTAACAAAACAACTGGGATGGGAATATGACAAACTGAAGGAAGCCAGAAGCCATGGTCCTCTACTTCTGCTGCTACAAACCAAAAGCATATTACAATTCATTCCTGCAAGTCCTTTCTTAAGCATGTAATCCCAATTACGGACACAGTCCTTGTGGCTTCAGGGAAAGTAACTTCCTGATCACAGATCTCCCTAAGGGAGAAAAATTCATTGAGTTGTCTAAGAAAGAGTTTCTCTGGAAGCTGTAGACTGAGGAGAGTCATAGCACGACTGGAACTCTTTTTTGCATAACCAGATCAAATCTGGCCTTGGTAATAGTGAGAAATTATTACCATCTGAATTCTAATCCATGGCATATGCAGTTGGGGCTGGGTGGTCTCATTATAACTTCTAGGAGAGCAAACCTCATCTCGTAAACCACCACTGCAGGTGGCACTTCAAATGGAGGTCTGTAGGCTCAGTGGTGTAACTCCACTTCTCTGTGGGTTCTTCACAGAGCATTTTTAGCAAAGGAAATGCAACAAAGTCAGTTGTCTTCATATTTTCTGACCCCTGAAGATTTCCACTAGATGTTTATGATCATTATTTAGGGAAAGGAAAAAAATCAACTTTAAGTGCATATTTTCTGTTGAGTGATGTAAACTACAAATGCTTAAGCAAACATCAGTAAGATGACCCCAACCCTTAAGGCAAGCAACCATGGGCCCTGGAGAGGGGAATGCTTCCAAAAGATGCAGTATGTGTTTTCAGGACACATGTATGAATAAAACCAATTTTATAAAACACAACAAATCAGGATTTATTAGACTCCTATGCTAAAGACAAGTAGGTATTTTCATATCCTTTGGCACATTGAATGTAATTGACCTCGTTGACTAATAGTTTTGGAGACATTCAAAGTATTTTAATCAACCTGAACTGGGCTCCATATCAATTTACATGAAGAGCCCTAACTGGTTTCTGTTTACTCGCATTTATTGGGTTCCATTGCAAGGAAGGTCCTGCTTGCCCATCTAACCACACTTTCTCTTTCTACCTCCATGCAAACCTGGTCCACTCTGCCCCAGCAACAGCTGGCAGGCATCCTTGAGTGGCATCCCCGTGGTTTAAAATTTGCATGCAAAATTATAGCTGGCCCAAAAGCAAGTTCAAAACATCATCACCCATGGTGGCAGGACTGGAAGGGCAGCACTTCTGAACACCCCCTCAACAAGACATTTGATCAGTGGTGGCAGCTCAGTGAAGAGCAGATGCAGCAACATTTGCCATCCTCAGGGACAAAGAAGGTAGGGCTGCTTGTGCATGAAGAGCCCCCACTTCGGGCCAGACATGTTTGCTCTTGGCTAAAAAACAGGGTTTTGACATGAGACAGTCTTGATGGGGAAGTTGCTGCTAAGGCACAAAAGTGATGCTGGAGAACCAAAGACATTATTGTAGCTCAGTGAAGAGCAGATACTACTTTTACATTTGATTTCAATGTATTTTGAATTTATTTGTTTTCAAAAGCATCTAGAATTTAGGAGATGTGTATACATATATAATAAATCAGAATAAGTGAGGAAGTGACAGCATAAAGAACTGAAGACTTTGAATAATATGTTTCATTTTAAAATTACAAGAGCATAAATGCACAAAATCTTAGAGGCCTCCATCCAACAAAGCACTTACATGTATACTTAATTTTAAGTCTCCCTGCAGTCACGCTTTGCTGAATTGAGGCATAATAATGGTAAACTTCTAGGCCAAATTCTGGACTGGATTCAGTAGATGCAGATGTCTTTAAAAGGAAACAATATGTATATGTAGAAAGCACATCTCTAGACACGCATGCCTGATCGCTTGCATTCATGTTCAGAAACTGTCAAGCGCAGGAACATTTGTTTCCCCTGATTTAAAATACTTGCCTTGTTTGACACAGAGCCACTTTGCCAGCAGAAAAAATGATATCTGCCCAGAAGACCTTACAGTCTGAAATTTGGACAGATGAATAGCAGGTAAAATATAGAAAAGGATGAGAACAGAGGAGAGCTGAAGTAATAGGCTCACATGGTTATTCATTATAGACATGTGCATTCCGTCATTGCCAAGTTATAAGTTTTAAATATAGAAGTTTACTTTTATGTACAAGTAATAATTATTAACAGAACACAAATCTTAGGGGGCTCTACAGATCATTTTGACAATCCAGAGTGAATGGGAGTTTTGCCACTCATTTCAATAGAGTCAGGCTTTTATTCTGAGACTCTGCTTTAACCCATATGTCCCCAAAAGAGTGCACACAAAAACCTTTACAGCCCAACCAGCTCTGCCCTGACCTATAGAGCCTGGAAACCTGGGTGCAAACATCTGGCAACTCCCAACTCTCAGAAAGAGGAAGTGTCATTCATCACACATCTGTAATAAACAGCAGCACGCCAAGCAGCAACAAACCTTCTCCAGCCTTTCTTTACAGCCAAGCCTCACAATTAACCTTCTGTCATCCAGAGGCCAAGTAGGAGAGACTCTCACAGGAGAGGACTTGCTCCACAGTACCTCAACCTGCAATCCTGCTGTGCTTTTCCGAGATGAAAGGGGAAGCACGCGGTATAAAAGTGCTGGGGAGGAATGGGCTGTGCACATGGCCGTGCTCACGGCTCCCACCCCCTCCTGCAGCCCTGGGAGCTCCTAACGCCTCATACCCCCAGCTCCCATAGGAAAAGGGATTTAAAACTGTCAGGCAGCAGCTTTCACTATTAACTTTCAGTTTTTAAACAGCTGAGACTTAGAGGCTTTGAGGAAATCTGGGTCCAATTTTTATTTTTAGATAAACTGCCAGGGAAATAAATCACACAATAATGATTTTCAGTAATTTTTATAGGAGAACTGACAACTCACTGTGGTGACTCAGTATTTGCAGAGTACTCTACAATATTGTATAAGCACTTTAATTTCACCCATGATTGAAAGAATTCAAGGGGTCTGGGCTTTGTTCCTTTAGCACTTTGGAGGTGCTTCAGCATGAGGTGGGAAGAAGGTAACAAAGGAGAAACTTTGTCCATCTTGTTACAGTAGATGGTTTCAAGAATCATGCAGTTATATGAAATTAACATTTCTTCTACTATTTCAGAACTTTCACCTCACCTAAGACAAATAAAATTCAGTTATTACACAGATGGAAACTAACCTTAATAAAGTCACTGGTAAGATTGGAGTAATACAGGGATTGGCCATGCTCTTGCCCCATTTCAGTGAGTCTGTTGGGGAGGAAAGCTTTCCAGAAAGATGATTCTGATAAGCAAAATATCTTTGTAGTACTAGCAAAGAAAAGCCCTAAAAAGTGAGGTTTTTTCCTTTGCAAGTTTGGTTTTGCTCCTCTTTTTTTTTTTTTTTTTTGGGGGGGGGGGTGGCAGGAGAGCGGGTTTTTTGGTTTTGTTTGGGTGTTACTAAACTTCTCTCAAAAAAATACCAGTAACACCCACATCTTAAAGTCAAAGAGGAGGCTCTGACACCCGTCTAAACCAAGGCACAGGCTCCTTGGGCTCTGAGTAAAGAAGCTGGCATTAGTTCAGTGACTTCAACCTGGCTCCACGCTGTCTGAAGGGCCCTTTCACAGGGAAGTTAATGCAGTATCTTGGCCTGAATTACCTCCTTTTTATCACTACCTCCATGCTATTTAGATATAGATTTTTTAGTTAAATGTACTTGTGAAATTTTAGTGTTCTTTTGAAACACTGATGAATTCAAATACCACTATATGTAGCATGCTGGGTCCAAAGAGTCACACAGTGGGAGTAAAGCTGTACTCAAGCCATGCTGAAGTAGTTTAGCTGGAGCAGAAGAGTTTTGTTTTTTCACTACAGGCATGATGTAATAACCACCCAGCTGATAAGCTTTAACTAATTTGCAGTTTCCCATTTATTCTTATAAAACACTGCAGTAAGCTATGGTTGGAGTGGGTCTTCCCCCAGATTCCATACACTGTGAACTGGTTTTCTCCCTGCCACACGTTCAGCACGCCCAGACACTCAGCTGTCTGCGTGAGACAGGCATGCCCTTGTCCAAGGGGTTGCACAGACAGTCACAGTCCCCTGGGCACAGGCCAGGCTGAAGGCAGCCACTGCCAAGTACACACAGCTGCAGTGCATTGGAAGTGTTGCACAAACTCAGACTTTGGAGAGAACTAACTCTTAATGTAGCAATAATAGGAGCAACAAGATATTATGTGAATGAGAGGAAACTGGATTCTTTACTTGCAAGTGTTCTTCTGGTTGGGATGATGGTTTATTATGCAACTGAAATGTGAGAAAAAACAAGGAACCAGTAATTTCCTCTTGCACTCACAAGACAACACCAAATATTTGCTGCAGTTCAATTATGATGGACAAGGAAGTATAATGCGTAGGTTTGGTGATGTCAAGGCAAGAAAGGATTATTAGATCAGCTACCCCACCTTGCACAGCAAAACCTCCTAGACCACCAAAATAGCTTTGCATTAATACTTTAGACTTTGATTAACAGTTTCTAAGTAACTAAATGATGCTGTTCAGAGACACTTTGTGATAGTCTGAAGACCACCAAGACAGGCAGAACCCATCATGAAACCCAGCGGAGTTCCAGCAGGCACTTTGAAACAGCAGCTTTATTTCCACTTCAGTTTACAGACATTGGTTCTTCCAACACATTTCCCTGCTAGCTGAAAAAGCTCCCTGGTACCCTGTATTTTCTTCCCATGAAGGTGCTTATACATTATAATTGAGTCACTTCTCAATCTTCTTTTTATAATGAAAGATAGAATAAAACAGCCTGCAGCCTTTAGAGCATAGGCAGCTTTCCAGAAGAGTTTATGAAGGAGTAGAGGAAGTCTTAATTTTCCTATTTACAATACAGTATCAGTCATCTCCCTTTCCAAACTTGCCAGAAGCTTTTGATTCCTTTTGGAAAAAGCTGTATACTCACATTAAAAAGCATGTGAGCATGTATCAGCTCAGATAGCCCTTGGTCCCTCAGCCTGTTTTTGTGGACATGAGCACTATTTATGACAAACCAATTTGGACTTGCATGGCAGGTAAAAATGTAAATCTTGTGTAAAGCTAAGGCTCTAGTGCTACTTTTAACATCAGCTTTTATTTCACTGAAGTATTTTCTTTTCATAGAAGTGGATTTCAACTAATCTTACACTGATTTGAGAAAACCCTTTGCAGATCCCAGTGTCATTACAGACTGTTTGCAAGAGCTTGCTACTGATTGCTGCCAGCACCATTGTCAGTGGACAGGGGCTGCCCAGAGCCCTGACACAGAGCTATTTTCTGAACACAAGAACCAACGTGCTTTGGTTGGTTTCTAGCATAAGCACCTGTGTATGGTCTCATTATTAAAGAAGGAATCAGTGTGGAAAAGCAAGTTTCACCTCTGGTGGCACAGGTAGCATGCCCCAAGAGCTGTGCCTCAGCCACTCCTCTGGGAGCCATCGGAGTGGCACAGCTGCACAGACCTGCTCCCAGCCAGGTGTGGCCAGGTGGCCCCTCCACAGCAACCTGCTCCTGTGATGGTTACACAAATCCATCCCTGCCCTTGCCGGTGCCCATTGGTGGCCCAGCCCCTGGAGCTATACCCAACAGCTCCCTGTGAAAGTCATGCTGTCCCATTCCTGCTTCACTGCCTGTGGCAGCAGCTCTCCTTGCTCATCACTGGAGACTCATTTCCATGAAATCTAGCAGGGGAGGCTCCCCAGTCCCCTTGCCAGCCGTGCACAGGACCATGCAGAAGGCACGTGCCTGAGCCGCTGGTGCTTGTGGCTTGTAGCTTGTAGGAGGAAAACGCTGCTCAGTTCCCTGACACAGCACAGCCGCTGGCACTGATAGCGTCACAAATCCTGTCAGGGCTTCCCTGTCTGGCACTAAAACCATACCTATTATTTATGGATACCCCTTTTTAAAATTAGATGATTACAAATTAGAAAATACATGTCCTTAAATCTGAAAGTGGAAAGAGGGGTTATAAATATGCTAAGTCATTCTTTTATGTGACCTGAATAATTATGGAAACTGTAAGAGTTACAATTTAAAAGGATTTTCAAAACACATCCTCTTTCAAAAGATACATCAGTAGAAGGTCATCTGTGACCCCTGCATTGTGTGAATTTTCTGATGGACTAGAGAGAACTAAAATAAGATGACAGCTGCCCTCTCATAATTAGCGAGTAGGAGGCTGAAACAAACTGAAACCCACTCAAAATATCAATATCAAAGTACACACAAATGAATCAGCATGAAGATAACCACTGTGCTTAAAACTCTCTGAGATGCTGTACCGGGCTTAAAGGAAGATGCTGATTTTTAATGCAGAAACAATACATCTATAATTATTATAGACTACAATTATTGTAGCAGCATATGCAGATCTTGCACTGTGCAGCCTGAGACCAGACTGAGCACACAGACGAGTTTGTGCAGCCGTGGTAATCACAACACAAGCGGAGAGAAACCCGCACGTGCACGTCCGACTTCCCATATTTGGGAGCCCGCAGATCCACCCTTCTGTCCTATTAACCATGTGCCCATCAGCCTCATGTCAGAGCAACATTCAGATATTCAGAAATCAGGACTGTCAGCTCTAATGGTAAGGGACAAGTCCCATTGTCTTCTGGCATATCACATTTTCTTTGAAATTACTTGTCCTAGATTTTTAGATTAAAAATAACGAGTATATAATTCATATATATCACATAAATTTTATATTAAAAAAAACTTAAAACCATAC
The DNA here is from genome assembly GCF_017639235.1 of Corvus kubaryi. Classification (NCBI taxonomy): domain Eukaryota; kingdom Metazoa; phylum Chordata; class Aves; order Passeriformes; family Corvidae; genus Corvus; species Corvus kubaryi. The sequence continues at coordinate 13,456,419 of NW_024581093.1, read as the reverse complement.
CTACACTACTTTAGTACCTGACTTGTATATTTATGTGACTATTGTTAGAAGTGACTAATTGGGTTTGATTAGCTTCATCATTAATATTCTGTCCATAATTTAACATGCTTCAATAAAATACCCTAAAGCAGTATAATGATTAGATTTCAGGAATATGTGTTTTGCAATTAAGTTGCTCTTGATTTTGATATGCAGATTAAGAAATGGTGGTCTCATTTAAAAAAAACTGCCCTTATTAACTCAGCAGTATACTCTGAAGATTAGGTAAGAAATCCAAGATTTTCTCTTTGTATATGCTAGTTAAAATGTATTTCAATCAAGCATATGTGGGCAAATCAGATTTGATTAGTTTAAGTTCACAGTCATTCTATCTAAATGAATAATGTGTCACCTAACATTGCAAAAATTTGATTAATAGTTTATCAGTTAATTAAAAATGGGGTTTAATTTTTCTTTTTTAGGAAAATGCAAGGTAGATATTCCTTGTCTTCATCATAAATGCAAATTATTTCAGCTTGAATCTATTGTTCCTTGCTCGCTTCTTAGCCAACTGGCAAGAAAATAAAGCTTTTAAAACCATCTCTTTTAGAGAAGCAGTAAAACTTTGTTTGCTTACACATATGGCTGCCAGTTGTCTAAGTTTGAGTGGGATAATTCCTGTACATCCTTATTCCTCCCCCAAACTCTGCAGGGACTTTTTGGAGATTGCCTTGGACTGTCTTTGCTGCATCCCACAGCAGGTCCAGAAGGACTCTGAGTGAGGAGTCCAGGTAAGACCCACCGAAGGGTTCAGGGAGAAGAGAGGAGATTCCAGCCACGCTGGGGAAAAAAAGGGAGAAGCCCGGGGGACAGGCAGCCCTAGCCAGCCCCAAGAGGGGAGCACCACAGCCATGGGCAGCCCTTGGTGACTCCTGTTAGCCAGCAAGGGTGCCAGGCCTCCCTCTGCAGCAGCAGCTCCACAGCGCCAGCAGCCCATCCCAAACCCATCAGCCCATCACAAAGCCAGAGGGCACAGGAAGGGAGTGGCAGGCAGGGCTCCAGCCAGGTTGGGTGTCTGAGCACAGCTGTGTGCTGTGTGTATAGACACAGATATACAGCAGCATGTGTGCATATCTATGTCTTGCTTGATTATGTATCGAATACAGACTATTGTACAGAGAGGAGAGCAGGATGAAGCTCTCAGTGGTATGTGCATTTGTGCAAGTGCTGTGTATCCCCAGCTGTGTGCATATATATATTTATGTATATCTTTGTGGTGCATGCATTTGCCTGCTGTAAATATATCTTCAGCCTTGCTGCTGGTTGGACCTGAGAACATGAAGCTGAAACAGCTTCACCTCTCTCAGGCTCTCAGATCCCGCTTGACATGTTTTCCTCCAACAATACGTATGCAGAACGGCTTGGAAAGGAAGCGGGGGGAAACATCCTCCATCTAAGAAGCTTTGAAAGTTATTTACAAACACTAAGAAAATGGCAGTGCTACAAAAAGAAACAAATCTGAAAAGTCAAAAACTGGGAAAACAAAAAACTGGTTTCCTTTAAGACCTCAATTAAGATATTTGGTGCAGCCACATCATATAGCTTTAATTATATTCTCTCATGTTATACTTTCTACATGATTTTACATTATCCAGTGCACAGCATGAATAGCACTCTCTGAATTAGCAAGTGTGAAATATGTACATCTACACATGACATTACCCAAGTACACAATTTAAGATGCTTAGCAGAGCCTCCCCTGAAGATGCTCCTGCAAGTCCCCGTGATACCCTAAGGAAAACAGCCAGGATTTTGGCAAGGAACATAGCACAGCCTTCACACTGCAGGAAAGTGTCACAGGAGGTGCCTCTCATCACTCTAAGTGTGGGACTGCTACTCAGAGCAGCCTGTGTGCTCCCTGCAAGCATCACCATCAGAGCAGGTGAGATGGGCAGGATAGTGCTTTCTCTGGTAACTGTTCAGCAACAACTGAGAAAATTTGCCTGCTTTTCTTCAAGAAGTCTGTTCCTTTTTTTTTTTTTTTCCGTTGAATTTTAATGTTAAAACCAGTCCAGAATATTAAAACTACCTTCTCTTAAACAGTTGAACGAACTCCTCATGCACCCAAGTTCCTTGCTTCTCCCCTCCAGCACTGTCCTCCCTCTGGCTCATACACACCACCTCCAGTGCTCCAGGAATCCAGACTGTTCCACCCTGTTTTCATCCACTCAAACATTTCTACATCCTTTTCAATCTGTGCAAATCAAACCTCTTATTTTAGTCCTTTTATCACTAACTCTTCTGTTTCCCTGTCACCTGTGCTTTGTATCTTTATTTTCCTGTATAAGGCAGCCTCACAGAAATTACTGGAAAAACTCCTTCTCTCCATAGCCACTATTGCTGCCACATCAGGAAGAAATCAGCTACTTAATTACAGCGTATGAGACAGATAAAATGCCAATTTTGCCTCCTATTTATAATGATCACTTAATTTTGCAGGCACCCCACAAAGAGCAGAATCTGCATGCTGGTCCCTCGTATTTTCATATTGTTATTAATAATCTGAGCATGAGGGGGGTGAAAGAAGAGATCATATTTGCTGCTGTACAGCTCTACACTAGCTATCATAACTGTAGCACAATTATCCTATTTGTGTGCAACTAAATGTATCTATATTAATCAGTCATACAATTTTTGAGGTTAGAAAGGACCTTTAACCATAACCCAGCGCTAACAAGCCCACAGCCCACCACTGAGCCATGTCCCTTAGGGCCACATCTACACATCCTTTAAACCCATCCAGGGGTGGCAACTGTACCAGCCTGGTACAGTGCCTGACCACCCTTCAGTGAAGAAATCTTTCCCTATATCCAACCTAAAGCTACCCTGGTGCAACTTGAGGTCATTTCTTCTTGTTGTTTTGCTTGTTCCCCGGGAGCAGAGCCTGACCCCCACCTGGCTGCACCCTCCCGTCAGGGAGTTGTAGAGAGCAATAGGGTCCCCCCTGAGGCTCCTCCAGGCTGAGCCCCCCCCAGATGCTCCTCATAAAGGCTTGTGCTCTGGGGGACAATCACTGCCCTGGTCCTGCTGGCCACACTACTGCTGGTACAGGCCAGGGGCCATTGGCCTGTGTGCCCACCTGGGCACTCCTGGCTCATGTTCAGCTGCTGCCAAGCAGCACCCCCACATCCTTTCCCACAGACAGCTTTCCAGCCACTCTGCCCTCAGCCTGGAGCAGCACATGCTTTCCTGACATAAACAGTCCCTTCTGACCTTATAGACATCTTTTGATTGATTGAGTAGAAAAAGAAATAGGGAAAGAAAAGCATTATTTGATTATCCATTGAGTAAAAATGTAAAAAAACTGTTAACAGTAAAGGAACTTAAATACCTCCAACTGCAAGTGGAATGTACAATTACAGTGATGTGCTCACAGGTTGGGTTAGGGGGCTTTGAAGAACCCTAAAATATGGATCCAGCAGGAAACAGTTCACTTCAGTGGAAGCTAGGAATGCTCAGACTTCTTAAAATCAGGTCCATAAAGACTAAGACCTAGAGAAGTGTGTCCCTAAGATAGCCAGAAACTAACTGGTCATGGATAATAATATAACATGCTTGCCCTCCACCATTAATATGTGGCTGTATTAATATATCATGGCTTGGTAACATGGTATGACTGGAATCTATATCAAATGATTATGTCAATGGTCCATTAAGCAAATATTATATTAAACAAATAGAAGAGCATCAGGTGTTTGCTGCATAAATGGGTATATAACAGCAGTTTTAGGATTTAACTAGACTCCTCAATAAATGCAATACTATATAAGCTGCAGGTTAGCAACAATTTTGCTCTACCTCGTTGATTTCTACATAGAACCAGACATAAGGAGCCATTTTCTATCCTAAGGTTTGCACTGTAGCAAATTAATATGAAATATTTTCCTATGAAAAGCCATACAAACATGACCCTGTAATTCCCTTCTAACAGAAATGTTTCATTAGTGTTTCTGATAAAGGTCATCAATTCTTCTTCATCACGTTACTTCCATCTTGTCCAGCAATTATTTACAGTATCAAGGACACCAAACATGTCTCCTATGCTTTTTCCCCCCACAAATGTTTGAGTTCAGCTTGTCACAAAAGTTTAGTGATGATGAAAACTCTTGGACAGGAGCCCGTGGAGGATGAAAACAGAGCAAGCCTCCCCTTCCTGTAGCGCCCTGATGTTGAAAGGAAATTATTCAGATGAAAGAGGTTTGACTTCTGTACCCATTCCCCCTGCAGGGCTGCGATGAGGACTTCCAAAGCAAAAAAAAAAAAAAACAAACCAAAAACGAACAGTCACCACGACAAATTCAAGTTGTAATTGGAGATACTTATCCACATTTCTAGGAATGCACTGAAATTGCAACAGTTGCACAGGTCACCAGGCAGCCATCATCTGACACCTGACCCAGCTGCACCAGGTGGAAGCTGCACAACAGTGTCAAGGTGAGGGGCACCACAGAACAACGGGAAGGTCACAAAGAGCAGAGTCCCTCCAATGTCAAGCTCAGTCTCTGGGCACAGTACTAGCTCCAAAGTCACTCCAGTTGTGTTTTTCTGTACAGCCTCTGCCAGGGATCCCCCAGATTTGCCTGGCCTCTCTCACTGCAGCTGCCAAGAGAACTCGGACAAGAGGCTGGGTTGCTCTGTACCTCCCCAAGCCTTCCAACCTTCGCCTTCAAACCATCTGCAAGGAAAACTGCTTCCACCTTATAAAGAAAACACAGGAGACCATTCTTCAAACAAACAAAGAAACCGAAATTAAATTATAAAAATCTTTAAGCGTGTTCCTGTGTACTGTCCCACCAGCAGAGCACAGGGCTCATGCCCTTCAGCACACAGCTAAGTCATGGCAGCAACCACTCCCCCACCAGCACCTTCTCAACCTGCCTGTCCTGTACACTAGATCAAGAGTCACCTTTTTTGTGTATCCTTTAACAAACTCACATAAATAAAAGCCATGTGGTATTGATAGACACTATTACTCTATAACAAAGACTTCAAAAAACAACACGGATAGGAGATGCAGAGCCCATTGGTCCAGGCCAGTTATTATAAACTGAAAAGGAATTCAAAAATAAACCACTAAGTCACTCAGTACAAGCTGCAGCTGGAGGCCAGGGCCACGTCTCTCCCACTGCACAAGCCAAGGAGCAGCCCAGCTTTGGGGGCACAGACCCTGCATCCCAGGACTGACTCCCCCACCACTGTTCGTGTGGTTCAGGTGCGCAGCCCTGGTTTAGGGCAGCTCAGCTGCAGGTCCACGCCCTGCCCCCAGGGCAGGCAGGCTGCCATCACTCAGTGCCTCTTCTCCACAGCAGGGCTGGCACCACCACTCCCTTGCAGCATGTTCCTGGGGTTCCCAACACAGCTCTCCTCACATCCAGCCACCCTAAGGGCTGCCCAGTGCAGTTTCCATGCACCTCTGCTGGGGCCTCCCCCCGCCCTCTTTCCCCTCCTGGGGTTTTACCCCAGCACACACAAGTTACAGCTCTTCTGGTTCTCTCACACATCGAGCACAAATTGCTGCCCTCCACATGTGTTTTCTGTTCATCGATACACGGATCTGGTGGCAGTAATCCTCTTTAGTTTCAAAATGGTTAATGCTTTTGGGCTCAGCTTCTATCCACTGTGTGTTCAGCTTTCTGGCCTCTACAAAGCAAGCATAAAACAGAGTTTCAGACACTTCTGTTCACTGTGCACAAGAGTAAAGTGCTTGAAAAGATGCAAGATAGTGAAAAATCAGTGCGGTGTGTTTCTGCCTCATTCATGCCTGCCAATATCATTTTAAAAAAATCAATAGATTGCAATTTGCATTCATTTAAATACATTTGCATAAACTCAGGCAGATACATTGAAAGCTTTGTCCCTAACAACTTTAAAGTTATGCTGGAGCAAAGCACCAGCACCAAGAGCTCATTGCAAGCTGCTGCCTTGAGGGGGGTGGGTAAAGGGGGCAGGTCTTCCTCTCCCTGCTCCCTACCACCTGGGCAGGCAGCGTGGGCAGCGAGCAAGGCTGGGCTCTGCCCTGGAAGCACACTTGGGAGGGATGGGCACGCCTCTGGCTACAGCAAGGCAGCCATTTGGTGAGCCCAGACTGGTTTTATGACTGCAGGTAAGTTCTCAGGTTCTGAGTAGTCTGTGTTGTTTCACTCCCACATTTTGGAGCCCGGTGTTAGGTCCCTGAGGAGCTAATCAGGCTCACACTACCTGCAGCAGTCACTGAACAGGAGATAGTTCAGGGACACACAGAAATGTGGTTTGACATTGGGACTGGAGCAGGCTAAAAATCTTTCTTCCCTTGACTGAGCCTCTAGATCAGATCTATGAGTTCACCTGGCTCCACCAGCAACTGTTTCTCTTTTCAAGAAGATGTACTTCATCTCCCAAATCCGTAACTGATCAGGTATAAAATTTGTTGCAAGACTATGGGATTGCTTTAAAAAGCATCAGGTTTGCTGGCTCCCAGTTGTGTTCAGCCAGAACAGCATCCCCCAGCCTGTGGTACAACCTGCTTCACAGTGGGACTGTCCCATGCCTTGCAAGGCACCTGGCACTCCCTGGCATGGCCCAGGTAAAATCGAGCAGGCAGGGCAGTGTAATGGTGGCAGGGAAAGCCACAAGCTCCTATATCCACACTGCACATCCCAAAATTGGCACTGTGCAGCTCAGTCCTTCAGCAGGGCTCACGGACCACCCCGCCACCCCAGAGCAGCCATCCCCCACCTCTCAGCGTGCAGAGTCTGAGCAGAGACATGACTTCTCCAAGGTTTTTAAGCCACATTGTCCTGCAAAAGTGATGCTGGTGACAGACAGGCACAGCATGGTGCCCCTCAACATCAGCAGTCAGCCACAGGCCACGAGCAATGCCACCAGAGCCTACCAAGATTTAAGGGAAGAATAATAGTGCTGCTTACAGGCCTAAAACCAAAAATACAAGGGTAAAAACGAAATGAGTAATGGCTTTTCTGCAAAATGTGTAAAGTGTCATTGGGAGAATAAAATCTGCAGTTGGCTGGAATATGAATAGTAAAAAAATTCACAAATACACCAAGGCCTTCAACATTGCATCTAGACCAAAGAGGAACAATGCATTGGAAAAAATTCTTTCAAATTCAGTTCAGAGAAGCTGATTTCTGATGTTCTTCAACTCAGAGCTTGGAATAATTTTTTCCCCTGTAGGAACTTATACAAAAATGACAAAGAAGGAAAAATATATAAAAAGCCAAGACATAATGACTTTTTAATCTTTGATGATATCTACTCAGAGGGTAACTATCTACAAGGATTGCAAAATTTAACCTATCATTTCCACAGTGACAACAGAATTTATAGATTAAAGATTTATAGAATTTAAACATTTGGAACGAAACCATCTGGCTCTGCAACAGCCAGCCCCAGACTTAGTGCTTCAATAGCTAGAGCTCTTCTCACTGAACAAAAGCCAAACCTCAAGTCATCAACAGCATCTGGCTATGATAAAGCCTTGCTCCAACACCAACTATTCAGAGATGCTCTGCTAAATTAGCAGGATGTGCCTGAGAAGTTGAACTGCACAAAGGGGTAAGTGGAGACACAGTAGGTGTCCTCTGGGAAGGCTGGAGAAGGTGCTGAGCATGTGCCTTGCTGGGGCAGGAAGAGGACGACTGAAGCTGAGTAGACAGACTAAATTTTTTAAATCTGCTCTCGTAGGGGTCAGTTGCTGTCTGGGTGCTTACAGATGTTTCCAGCTGGGGAGAAGGCAGCTCCTGGGAGGCCAGTGGGGTGGTGCCATGCCAGGGAGGGTGACAATCCAGAACCCAGCTCCACTTGCCCAAGGAAGCCACCTGCATCTCTCCCTGTCCCCGTCCTGGGGCTGGGGACCCAAACCACCCAATTTTCCATCGGGGAACCAGGATCTCCAGGGCTGGGGTGGCCAGAGGCTTGCTCCCCACCCAGCCACAAGCCCATTTGGAAACGACTTCTGTTCCTCAATGTTAAGGTAGAAATAGAAAACTTGAGACAAATCGCAGACATTTTATAACTGCATTTGCACTAACAAATGTAGACGACACATTTATTGACATTGTAACAACTCCTCCAGGACAACTACATTTTTAAAAAAATGGAAGAATAAAGATAAATCTCCCATAGATATTGCAATGAATCTTACCCTGACATCCTAACAGCTCTGATTCAATCCTTGAATAGGGAAGAGCTCATTAAAAATATCTTCCCCAGCCGCTGCATGGGGCCGATGGCTCCTTCAGCCCAGCCCCAGCGACTCCCGCATGCAGCTGGTGATGCCAGACAGGCACAATTTATGGTTTCATGAATTTGATGAAGTGATATATACACTCATATTAGTATGTTTGTAAGAATTGTAAAGGTTTCAGGCCCAGATTTTGTGAACTACAAGTTTAATTGGCCCGCGATTACTATGACTGCATATGCAAATTAGATCAGCACAATTTCACATGTAAATGGCCATAAATTGGGCACGCCAAGCCTGCTGTGGACTCACTGCCACTCCACCCGCCTGGCACTAGAGCCAGCCCCTGAGCTCTCCACACCTGCATCTTGCTGGTGCCCTCAGGATCCATGTACACAGCTCATTCAGTATTGCTGGGAAACGTGGCTGGAGGCTCAGGATTGGGCTGGGGAAAGCACAGAGGGATCCACGACCAGAGCATGGCAGGTGACAAGGGCTGCAACCCAAAAACTGAGCCAGTACCTCTCCAAGAAGGCTGCTTCTCTCACCTCATGAAATCCTCACCCAGGCCTCTGCCAAGGGCTTGTCCATGCTGGTAGCTCACCAGCAGCTAGAAACAAACTTTATCCCAAAGTTTTTCATACAGACTTGGTTGCACTTCAGAATTTTTGCAAGTTTTCCAGACTTCAGTGCTTTCCTGCCAGTCTCTCCCTCCTGGGTTTTGATTCAAGGCAAGCAGTGTCCACAGTTAATGGGAATTCTGAGCCACAGGTGTGAAAGTTGAGACTGAGCCCTCATTTTAAGGCAATTTGGAATATTTGAACCTAAACCAGTGCATTTCCAGCAAGGCCTGGAGCTTTGGTGCACTGCAGGGCAGCATCTTGCCTTGCTGCAGCGCTGGGGACACCCAGCTTTAGGGCCCGGGGGAGATGCTGCAGCACCTGGAGACACTGCAGAAGAGTGACCTGAACCAGATAGAGCAGCTTCTTCTCTCTTTCCCTAAATATCTCATTTGCACACTGTATTTGTTGTTGCTCTTTTTAATGAGGAAAGACTTCAGATCTTTAGCCACAGACTTGAAGCTCTTCAAAAAGAAAAAATTCAAAGGCTAAAAGCCTAATATTAATGAAGAAAAACAGAGATATGCAAGCCTGAGACAACTAATAACCTATGCAGAGCTATAAACTGATAAAGATTTGCTGGTCTTTAGTAAGAAGTGAAGCACCAAGAGTTTTCATATAATAGGAAGACTCCAGCATTCAGTTTATCTGAACAAGATGCTTTAGGCTCAGTTTCCTCAAGACTTTTGTGCCATTTATGGACCATTTCTGCATGTAAAACAGGAAATTAGTGCATTAAAAATGACTTATGCACCAAATTAGTCTGTTTTCATACCCACAAAATCCCAAAGCAGCTGTATTTAACTCTGACCCAAGTATTCACCTCAGGGGTGAATTACCTAGAGAAGCTGGAGTCAGATGGAAAAGTATTTGCAGCTTTAGGAAGCTTATCTTACATATTCACCCATAACTTCGTTTTCTGGAAACAAGTGCAGATTTGGGGCTTGTTGTGCCACAACCCAGCGTGGCAGGAACTTCTCCCATAGCACCAGATCCCCACAGTGCTGCCCCTTCTGAACATGCCTGCTATTCTCCTGTCTTTCCATTTTAGATGAGCCCTAAATATATCCCTAAATAAAAAACGAATCCAGGGTTTCCAACCTCAAAACCCTGCACGCATTTCAGTGCCACAATTCCCACACCCTGCTGCTGCCGGGCTGCAAACCTCACACGGAAATGGAAACACGGGTCTGGGTATCCGACATGGAATACCCCTTCTACATCATCCCCTGCCTGACACAGGGGCTGAAAGGCACTTGGGAAAGAAAGCTAAACACGTTGTACAACAGCCTCCCAGACTGTGGAGCTTGTTCTCACCCATTTTTGGGGCATTTCCCAGGAATGTGGCTATCCTCCCAGGGCAGGAGGCACCACTCAAAACTTCCCTGGAACTGTTGCTCAGCCTCTGGGTGTGCGTTAGCCTTCAGGAGGTCACAAGCAAGAGCTGGAATTGAAATTTACTTCTTTTGCTCCCTTTAACTCAATGCAATCTCCTCTGTTTACATCTGCAAGCTACATCAGCAAAAGCGTCCTGCACAGATGAACTCTACAAGTACATAATAAATAAATAATAACAATAACAGTTTGTGTTAATATAGCACCTCTAATCCAATTATCTGAAAGCTCTTTGCAAATACTAATTAATTAAGTCTTGCAACACCCTTGTGACATAGGTTATTATTATCCCTACTTTGTATATGATAAACGGGAGTCACCAGAATTCACTTCCTTCGAGCACACGTTTAGAATAGCACAGCCAGAGCCCGTGGGCTGTACGCCAGCACCACACATCACATTACACTGAAAAGGGGTTTTTTTAGTAGAGACCATCGCTCTACAACAGCAGAAAGGTGGGAAGCTTCCCAGCCATTGCAACATACCAGCAGAGCCAGCCCTCACACACAGCCAGGCTCCTACGTGCTGCTTTCCTGCCCCAGAGGATCCCTGCAGGCCCACACAGAGGGAAGATGAGGCCACACCTTACCTCTCCAGGCGGCAGCACAGCATGAAGCAATCATTATTTGCCTGGGTCTACTCCAAGGCCAGGCTTGCAAAACAAAGGTGCTGAGAAAGAGCTCAAACCCCAAAAAAGCTCAAGGAGCACAGAACTCTTTCATAGCTTTGGTTTCCTCCAGGTGCCATGAATTTTACCCTGGAAATGCTGTAGTTTATGACAGGTGGAGCCATTTGTGCTTCATCAGGAAATGGTCCATCCCAAAAGAGCAGGTGGGTGGAAGATGGAGGGAGTGGTGCTCCCCAAGGGCTCCCTCACCCTCTTGCCTGAAGCAGCCAGGGAGGCTTGGGCTCAGCCCCAGCTACACAGATAATCCACCCTGCTGTCTTTTACCTGTCTCAGCAGTTTTAATGCTCACTTTATTCATCAGCCTTTAGAAGAGATCCTAACATCATGAAAGCAAATAATTTTTTAACTTGTATTTTATGAAAAATTAATTGTTTAAAAGAAAGAGGGTTGCTGTTTGCTCTCTGTGGAAAGCAGGCTGGGTTACTTTATGTGTCAGGAAAGTTGAGGCAAAATACCTCTGAAAACGACCCTTTTTTGCTCTCTTCTGACAGGGAAGCACATTTGAAGGGCTTTTGTTACAACTGTTTTATGACCACACTGGTTTTAATCATCTGCTGTAATCTGGGAGAGGTTTTGGAGCTCCCTGGACCAACAATTCAAGTCATCTTCGGCACACTTTGGGCAGGAGTGTTGGTGGAGCCATCCATCACCTCGTTTCAACTTACCCCAACACCAATGAAATGGTGTGAAAATGGAAATGTTTTACATTCCAGTTGTACCTTTTCAGGAACATGCTGACCTTCACCCCAGAAGTGTGTTTCTGTCAAACCCATCCCTGCTGTGCACTGAGCTGGGGTCTGCTTGGTAGTAACAGGGGGGAGCCACCCTTTCATCTGCAATGAAATCCATCCTCCCCATTTTTAACATCCAAGTAATAAAATTCACACAGCTAAATGAAAGATGTTGTTAATTATTTTATGGACTCATTGCCAATTCATTCTCTCCTGTGTTATACTGAGGTCAGTTAAGTGCTGCAGCTTCCCTGCTTCCCCAGCAGCACCACACGTGCCATGCAGAGAAAAATGGGCAAGAAGGTGTATTGCTTTAAGTCAAACAAGATAAGGCATGTTTGCCAGTTGATTACTAAACCTAGGAAAGATCAAACGGCTCCACTGGAGGAGAACTGGGTACAGCAGTTCATAGCAAGTGCTGTGGCTAATTCCAGACCAAAGGGGAAGCAGGATAAGAGGAAATTTATGAGTAAGCTCTTGAAGTAATGAAACGAAAGTAATGCTGATTGGCCTCATTTGCAGCAGTTCAAAAGCTGATCAGCATCGCTGAAGTAGGGAAGGATCAACTGACAATCATTTCCGTGGCGAGGAGCGGAGCTGACCCGCAGAACACAGCGCAGGGGGTTCGGGCACGGGGGGCCACAGCTGCTGGCCCCCAAATTCCCTCTCTGCATCACCCAGACGTCCTGCTGGCCCTGCCGGGGCACCAGCCCAGCTTCCTTGGGAAACGGGGAATGCAGTGCTGAGAGTGCTGACCGGAGCAGCTCACAGGACGCTGTAACATGGAAGGACAAAGCCGGAGAGCGGGGAGTGCCCAGAGACACCTGCCAGGAGCTGAGCACCGTGCATGGAAAGCACTGCCCAGTGCAAAGAGCAGCCTGTGACCGGGCGGGCTTCACAGGGACAGGACATTGGCCGAGATCCCACCAAGCGCTCACCCTGTCCTTGGAGCTGGAGGGGCTCCGGGGGGAGCATGGCCCCTGCAGCACGTGGTGCTCCCTGTGCGCAATCACAGGAGCCAGGAACCAACAAATCCACACGAAAGCTGCTGGATCTTCAACTACCCTAGAGCCTATATTTGGGATAACAACCTTTTGTAGTGCGCTCACCCAGAAATGGGGCGGGGATGAAGAGTGGCACATTTGTTACTAATATACCTTTGCTTCGAGACTGAGTCTGACCTGTGTCCCGGTCAGAGTTGTATGGGAACACGTTATTTGTGAACATGGAGCCGTCTGGAAAACATGTGATTCCACTGAATTTGGACAAAAACATCTGCCTATAGTTTGCACTGGCACGCTGATGGAACATGCAGTTTATGGAAATGTTTGTCTCTTCCTGGCTGATGTGCTGTATTATGACTAATTTTTGAAGGCCACATTGCATTAAGTCAGGATGTGCAGTGGAAACAACATGCCTGATAAAATCTTATGTGAGACAATGAAATGTAATATGTACATTTTGAGACTGTGGAGAAAAAAAAAACCCACGGCCTTTTTCATCTACGCATTGACTGAAGTCCTTATGTAAGCACAAAATCGCTGACCATAAACAAATACAGCCAAAACCATTGTGTTTCCAGTAGTGTTTCACATACCTGGGGCGGGAACAAGATGAACCCCAAATTAGTAGAGTGCTTTTGAGCTTTGTATTTTGACACTGGACACCGTGAGCTGGTTTAGTTTAGTCACTGTAATGGGGGAATACGAATCCACAGCTGCACCAGCAGTTTTACAGCACACAGTGGTTGTGGCTCAGTGAATTTCTTCTACACCAAACTTTATTTAAGGTGGAGAACAAAATCCTCTAAGGGCCTGGGAGCTCCCGTGTGTCTGTGCGGAGGCCCCGCGTGAGGCTCTCCGGCCCGGGCTGCTCCGCCAGGAATTTCCCGCACGAGAAGGTTGTTATTTTGGGGTGGGGGGGATGGAGCGGCGGGAGGATAGACGGGAGTCTGCGGGTACCGCGGGGCGGGTGCGGCCGCAGGGAGGATGCGGGCGGTTCTGCGGGGCTGTGCGGGGCTGTGCGGGGCTCGGCGCGGCGGGGCCCACGAGGTGGCAGCAGACCCTTTGGAATGCGGCGGCGGGGCCGGCGGCGGGCGGGGGCTCTGCCGGGACAGCCCGGCCCCGCCGCGGGTCCAGCCGCCTCCCGAGGGCTGCCACGGAGCAGCGGGACCGGCCCTCTGGCACGGCTGGGCGGTGCGGGAGCATCCCCGGGCGGGACCTGGGAAGGAGGGACAGCATCCCCGGGCGGTACCGGAGCATCCCCGGGCGGTACCTTGGGCTCGCCCCGAGGTGCAGAGGGCTCAGCCCCAAGAAGCGCTGCCCGGTGTTCAGCCCCCTCTGGCACCCGCCCCTTCCCGCTGCCGCACTGGGCACGGCTGCTGCGGGGCTGCCGGAACGAGAAGGGACATAATGTTGTCGAGATCTTTTAAACGTCACAACAGGAGGAAATTGTACCTGGAATACCTGTGGTTCCCGGGAACAGTCCCTCGGGACGAGTGGGGAGCAGCCTGCCAGGCTCTCGGGGCAGCGGGCCTGCTGAGGACACGGCAGTGCTGGGGCTCTACACGGTCCCTCGCCCACCCCTTGTGCCACAGGCGGAAACAGGTTCCTCTTTTCTCTTTTTCTGCTTCACCTGCCTGCTGGAGCAAAATTAAGATCAAGCAGCCCTGCGCTATTCACCCTCCTCCGGGAGCCTCGGGCTCCACTGACATGGGGACATGGATGCTGGGGCTGTGACAGGGCCGAGCGGGCGGGCGGCCCCCGCTGCCAGCTGGGACAAGTGGGGCTGGGTTTGACATCAGCTACAAGGCACGATCAGCGCTGCAAACCCAGACAGGACACCATCAAAATTCAGCGGCTGCCAACCGTATCCGGGGACCTGCGGGGTGATGGCAGATGGCGGGAGGAGTTGCTTTATAAACTGAGAATGCAGACGTGGAATTGCTGTCCACACTGATTTTCCCCCCAAAAGAGCTCACGCGCTGATAGAGACTGCTACACATCTCCGCAATTAAGCAGTCAAGACGTGCTGAATAATAAATGAGCACAGAAAGGCCTCGGCTGCAGCTGGGACCGAGTCCCCTGGTAACTGTGACAAGTGCAGCAGGCACACGCCACGCTGGCAGAGCGCTCCCAGCCCCCGGCTGTGCCAGGGAAGCTCCTCTCTGAAGACAGCGGCTTCCTCACCATGGCCAGAGCATTCTCCCTCACCTGTCCCTCCTTGCCTCCCTATCCAGCACGGGGGACCAAGCCCAAAGACCCAATCACTGTCCCCACCCGTCCCCTCTCTGCTCACAGACGCCAGTTCCCTGCCACCTTTGCACCTCTGGTACACAGACCACTGCCCACTTTAAATGAGTTGGGGAGGTAGTGTGTATACATGTGAGAATAAAGTAAAGGTAATTAAAAAATATGACCTACATCAAACAAAACCATCAAGTGCCTGTCACATTAAATGAGGTGGATGAATCCTTCATCCTGCCCAGTTTTAGCACTTATTTTTGGGCAAAGCATGAGCACAATGACGATTTACCTCCCCCTCCACACTTTGGGTGGCAATATACCTTTGTTTAAAAGACTGTAAGGAGCAGAGAAGTGAAAGGAATGAATGTAGTTTGAGGTTATTGCTTGAGTGGGCAGGAGAACATGAAAATTCAAAACATCCCAGCAGCCTATAGATGTAGGCAAACTCCTGGCTGTTCAGGCAACTGATTGTTCAATAAATGCAAATGGACAAAGCAAAGCATCACTGAACTTGAGAGATAAAGGTCCCCTAACAATAGAAGCTTTTTACAGCATTGAGTCCAATTTTTTTTTCCTGTTTATATAAGTAAAACCCAATTTGAGCAACTGGAGCATCAGCTCTTTACAGTGAAAGATAATTTGTCTGGAGCAGCCAATAAGATAGTGTAAGATCCTCTAAAGAAAGCCCAAAATATGTATCCTCATTTCATTAATAAATGGCTTGAATCCAAGCATAAAAACGATGTGACTTTAATGGTTTTTCCAACTGGTAGCCACATTCCTTGTTAGCCAGAGATCCCATGTGGGAACATTAAAGTGAGACAACCCCACACCGGCTGGAAGTGATGAAACATGACCTAGCAGCTTCAGCACACATCAGAGGATGGAGCTTGGTAATAAAATATTCAGATAAGCACTTCAGCCCTAAATGATGCCTACTGTCCAGATTTTGAAACAGGGGTTTAAAGATCTTCATATTTCGAAGTGCCAAGTTTCCATGTGTAAATATGAAACCGAATGTCAAAAGCTGGTAATTATGACCTGGTTGTACCTGGATATCTATCTGGTTAATTTAAACATGTATTTTGGGTTAGTCCAGGAAAACGATCAAAATCTAGCATCTCTTTGTGAATAAATCTTTGTGAATTTGGCATGCCACAGGTAGGAGAGGGGTCATGTGATATGGTATGTTCTCATTTTTTGCTTCAGTAGACTCATTTTTTATTGAATAGCAGAGTAAATATTTAAGCAAAACTAGTGTAAACTGCTGGCAGGTATGCCATGCTAAGTAGCAATCATTTACTTTTAAATAATTAAAAGTCAATATACAAGCATAGCATTCTTGTTGCAGTGCGGCACACGGTGCCACCGCTCTGCCTACATGTCACTTCAGAGCCTGATTTACTAACAAAGCATTTAGTTCAGCTCATTTGGAGGAAAAAAAAAAAAACAAGGGAGGTTTTTAATAACCAGCCCTCTCTGTTGTGTGTGTTTACAGGTATTTTGGCTACGCAGACCCCAGCTATTCCTGAGTAAGGCTGAGTCTGTGTTACTTGTGGGGCTGGTACCGAAAGCCCTGATTTCCTTTGCATTATGCATAGGGAAAGTGTCAGGATGGCTCTGATGGTGTTTAATTAAATATTTGGCAGTGTTTAATTAATTAAATATTTAAACATTAAATACTAAATAGGATGTGATGTCTGCTTAGTGGACATTATGTCTCAATAGCCATTAGTCATTAAATAGGACTCAAATTGGCCCTAGAAGACTCCCCCTAGCTAAGCAAGGTCTTAAGTACATGCACTTTTGGATCTTCATTAATAAGTAATAGAGGCCAATTCAGACTATGTAGCAACACAGAGATCCCTATTAATGGAAACGTTAATGTCTCTGTTTGAGACCAGGCTCTCCAGTCTAGACAGCAGATGAGCTGCTGGGGGTGGAGGCTGGGATGTGGCTCCTCGGGCAGTGCACAGGGCTGTGGCCAGGGCGGGAGGGCAGTGGCAGGAAACATCCCCACCATGGCTGCGGGTGCCTGCCAGCACAGCACCTTCACTGCTGCAGCCAGCACATGCCTGTGGTCTACCAGCACCGTGATGTCTCTGTGGGACTTTTTTGGGTTAACTTCAGGGGATTTTAAATTAATTACATGGCTTAGTGTTTACACACACTTAGGCTCGCTGCACGAGCCCTGCTCGCCCAGGGAGCCCTGTACAGCCACCTCGACGTAAATGAGAATCAGGCTCCTCACACCCACCCTTGGCCACATTCCCACGCGTGTTGGCCACAGGCTGATCCAGCCAAACATTCCCACATGCCAGCACTCTCAGCCCGCACTCTTCCCACAGCACCAGCACAACAGCTCACTCACATGCTGACAACTAAGCACAGGCAGAAGCGCCTGGTGAAACAGGGTCTATAAAAGTGAGGGGGACTGATGTTTTAAAGATTTTTCTGTAATATAATTTTAGCAGGGAAACAACATTTTACAGGCCTGTGTGGTTTTGAATTTGCTAATTTATTATTCTCTATTCCCCAGACAACTACTAGTGGCAAACACTTCATAGTTTTCACCTCAGTGGTATTTTTGGTAAGATTTGTTGTTTTTACCATTAGATCCAACACTGCACTCTAACACACTTTCACCCTGCCTGTCAGTGCCACGCTGCTCAGCAGGGGTTGTGTAGCCCACACTAGGGACCCTGGCACCCACCCCACCAGTGATCTGCAACTAAAGCAATTGGTGATTGCAACTAAAGCAATAAAGTGGTGATTGCAACTAAAGCAATTCTGAGATTGTTTTAAATGATGCTAAAGTCAAATTGTAATCCAGCAGGGGAATCCCTAATTAACTCAAGGTTTTACTTCTTTGGGGAGCTGTGGTAACATGCCACATGCCATCAGTGGGACTTGTGGAGCGTCAGGGGTGGGCAGGCAGCAGGGCCACTGCAGCAAGCCTGGTGTACTCCTGCCCTGGTGCTTCTCCGAGGATTCAGCATTCATAGATCTCCTGTGCCTCCCAGGCTGCAAACATGCCAGTAATCGGATTGTGCTTCTGCCTAGTAGTTCTTACTTGAAATATCATTGAGTTAGCTCTTGAGGGATTTGTGTCTGGTGACATATATATTGGTACCAAAGTCAGAGGTCGCCAATCTTCATAGGATGATTATGAAGAAAGCCATGCTGGTTAGAAGACCCTCTAACTATATTTGGCCGTCTTCTTTCAGCATCACATTAGCAGATCCTGGTTCCTCTCTCAGTTTTAGTGATCTGATCTTTCTTCTCCTGAATTTCTCCCTTGGGAGCTTTCTACACAGACATTTTAATATATCACACTATTCTCTGCAGAAATCATTTGCTTAATAAAGAGAATGGATATTTTTTAATTGTAACATTAGCAGTGTTCAACAGCAGCCACAATGCCCACACCTATGCCTGGCACGGGCTGGGAAGGGCTGGTCCTGGATCAGAGCCATCACAGCAGTGAGTCAGTGCTTTCACCTTCACATTTCTACCATGCACAGCTCCCAGGGCAGCTGGAACTGGCTTTGGAGGGGATGGTGTGACTGCTGGGAACAGTGCTCTGCAGAGGATGTTCCTCCACTATTTTGCTCCATGCAAACTCCAGCTGCACCTTTTGTAGTTTTTAAGCAATTGTCAGTGATGGGATAGGCACTAAAAAGCGAGCACCCAATCAAATATTAAGCAGCACAGTCAGTTGCTGAATTACCAGCTAACTGCCAAACGCAGGCTTATTTTTCAGTTTTAACGCTCCTTGTTGCACAATGTCAAGCTGTCAGAAGACACTGTCTGCAGAACACAAAACAAATATCAGTGCCATGCTTCCTAACAATTCAGACAGCCTGCTCAGCATCCTCTGCCCACACCACCTTCCCAGGTGACACAAGGTGAGCCCACAGGAGCTGCAGGTGGGCTGTGCTACTCCCTGCACTCACTGCTCTCCCAGTTATTTCTCCTGGTAGGTTTGCATGCTTGTTGCGTGCTGTTAAAAGGCTTTTCATTTCCTGACAATTTATAAATATGTATTGGGCCTGAAGGATGAGGGTAAAGCAACTGCTGTTTCTTTTTTTAAAGAAAATTAAACATGACAAACTTAGTTATTCATGCAAACCATCCGCCTGTTATCTCTGATTATGCAGGATCCAAATGGTGAAGCTGAGTGAATGAGTGCATTCATCAAAGTAAACTGTCAGAGGCAGGAACACTGGGTTTAACCTACCCCTACCTATTCTCTTTTGTACTTACATTTCATCATCTTCAACAGGCAGTGCAGTTGCTTGGTATCAGGAGCACCTATTTCTCTACCCTCTCTCTCTTTAAGGGGGTTAATTAGCCTCCAGAAAACTGAAGAGAGCCTGTGTGTAGTGCCCTCCTGCTTCAAAACATCACTTCACCAGGATATTTTAAGCTTGTGGGCCAGAACATATGGTATTTCAGGGGCAGAAGCTGGAGGCACAGTCCACGTTTGTCCCTGCACTCACATGGCCTGGAAGGAGGTGCGGTGTTTTGTTAAACCTTGGCACTCATGTGGGAGAAATAAGTGGAAATAAACTTCACACAATGGAAAGTGACGGATTGATTTTCACCCATCCACCAACCTGCCCCACAGCAACAGAGAAAACCTGGGACACGTAAACATGAGAAAACAAAAAAGATTGTATCATACTGTCTGAAATTTGTGGCAAGCACCACTGTTCGCTTGTCTGTTTTAGTCCAGAGAAGCTGCTTCAGACATCAGTTCTTATGTTCAGGAACAGCTTTGATGTGTGTTATGAGGAAGATGCCCTTTACCTGTCCTAGGAGGATTGGATGGGGCCAGGTCCCTTCCTGAGGCACCAGAATCAAAGAATGAGCTGAGTTGGAAGGGACCCACAAGGATCATCGAATCCAACTCCTCGCCCTTGCTCAGCACCATCCCCAAGAGTTACACCATGTGCCCGGGGGTATTGTCCAAATGCCTCTTGAGCTCTGTCAGGCTTAGTTACAAGCCATCCTTTCTTCTCCCCCGCAACCATTACCTCTGCACTGAATGGTACCTCCTAACTGGATGATGCCCAGGTGACCACTGAGGCTCCCTGTGTCCTGCACCACCCTTCACTGTCGATTCTACTCATTTTGCTGCAAGCCAGGGACCAGAAGTTTAAGCCCCATGGTGCTGTGCCATGCCAGGGGGATTAAACTGGCAGGGATTTTTAGGGTGGGCTGGAGGGCAAGGAGGACTTCTTGCAACTTGCAATACCTTCTGTGGTTCAATATGCTTTAGCACCAGGAAAAAGCCACAGCACTCTCCCAGCATGATTTACACTCTGGTTGAGTCAGTGTGACAGCAGGACTACTTAACGCTACCCTCCGCCCCCACTGTTACAGAGTTATGACTTTAAACGCCGAATATGAATCAAAAATTTCCTCTCCATTCAAGTCCTCCTTCTGCCCTTCTTATCTGACTCATTTCCAGGCTGCCCACTGACCTTCATGCTAATTGATCATTACTAATAGATAAGGGTAATGCAGCTTTTGAACTGTGCTTACTGTGTGCTTTGTGCTGCTTGATTGGCACAGGCGACATTTTTTTGCCTAGACTGAAATTAAATCTGAAGCCAATGGACAGTACCCCTGCACACTGGAGTGAACTGCCTTGCTGCTCCAGGCACTACCTGAAGTGACTGGAAAAGCCCAGTTCCACCAGAGGTGGGCATTTGCAGGAGGCTGGGTCCTCTCTAACACCCCCACAGAGCACGCTTGGTGTCACCAAGCCCTCTGACACCAGCACACATCTCCCAGAAAGGTGCCTGAAATCACTGCTGTGGGTGTAGCACTCACCAGCTGCCCTTTCCCAGAGGCAGAGGTGTTTCACAGGTGTTAATTAGCTCAGGAAGCCACACAGCACCCCAGGTATCTGTGGAGCTGAGCCATGACTGCCTCTGGATCCAGAGCACTAGAGAGGATTTAAGTGACTTGTCAGGAGTTATCAGAGGAGCCTGAGGTGCAGCTCAGAACGCACTTGCTGCCCGCAGCCTCCTCTGCAGCTATCAGATAATGCCAGCCCTCTGCGATGCACTAATACTGAGGAGCATGTTCCATACACAAATGGATTATTACTGGAATCCTATAGATAAAGCCATTCATCTTCTGAGGCCCTTGGGAGTCTGAGAAGTTAATACACATCACAGCAACAAGACATATAAAGCATGCAGCACAAAGACACAGTGAGAGGCACATGCAGGAGTGCTGAAAGGGAAAGAAGAACCAGAGCGGGAGGGCAAATCTGCATGAGATACACAGATGTACACACAAAGTTCACCAAAAATCCCAAATCTTCAAGCACTTCCAGGTGAAGCCTTCAAAAACATCAACATGAGCTAAAAACTTCAAGCTCCTTTTGTTCAGCCAGCAATTTTCTTGGAAAGACCATCAACAATAACAGCAATTATCAGCCTTGTTCTCAGACTTGCCCATGCATGGGAGCAGTCGCAGGTGGAAGCGGGTGCTGGTGGCACAGGACACCCAGCCTGCCCTGCCCAGGTGTTTGTACATCTGCTGCTTTATCCAACCACAGCGACAAAAATAAGAGCAGAAATCCCAACGCCCCATTTTCGCCAGCTTAAACCCTGGTGATGAGCACTCTAAGAACCCATTTCAGGCAGAATAGAAAATTAATGAGAGAGTAAAAGAGGTTGAGCCACACATCTTACATCTCAAATATGCCTTGCACAAATCGGCCGTGATGAATTGTTGTATGAAGTCTGGGCAAGGCTCCTCGCTGGTCAGAATACAGATAAAGCATGTGTGGGGCTTCTCACATGTTAAACAGAGCTCATTAAGGGAAAGATGCTGTTTTTCCTTTTAATTCTGACCACATCATTCACTCGTCATCTTATTTAGACCCTATTTTTCCCCAGACTGGCAGGTGATATGATTGCATTGGCCTCAATACAATCACAGCTCACACTTTGCTTGACAATCCAGCAGCAGTGACCAGAGCTTTTGTGCTGGTGCAGCTGGGAGAGCCGAGTGCCTGCTCATGGACATCCCAGCCCAGCAAACCCACGTGGCCAGCACAGAAACAAAACCAGGCAACTTTCAGTCCATGAATATACATCTCGTTCAGAGCAAAAAGGAGGCTCTCCAGCAGCAATGCCAAACATGCAGATTAATGACAATGCTTCGCCTGTGAAAATGGCCTTGCTGAGTCCAAACACGTTCTCCCAAGATGCCAGATTTTGTAAGTTAGCAAAAATGTTGAGCTGTCTGTTTGCTTTAAACAATTATGTCAGCTCTGCAAGTAAAATATGTTCCCTTGCCTGACCTCCCCATGCTGCTAGATAGGGCAGCATTTGGCTGGCTCTTGCTTTAACACAGACATCAGGGGACAGCTGGAGAGTTTCCTTGAGAGAAGAAGGGCACAGCCAGCGAGGGGAGAGGTGGCAGGACCAGAAGCAGTGAGTGTTATAACCTGCTGCATCACAGCAAGGCCCTAGTACCCCAACAGAGGTAAAAGCCCTGCTCAGGTGTGGGTTTAAGTCTTCAGTGGCAAGTAAAAACACCTGTTTGCAGAAGGCAACCCGCTAAATAACTGGTGCCACACTTCATTAAAAACAGTCCTAAAGCAGACAATACAAAGGAGCCTGTTGTTGCTGCTCCCACCTCTCTCCCCAAGGGAGAGCTGCTGCAGAGAGGGAGATTAAATGGTTTATCCTAGGTCACACTAGGAAATGGGAACTGCACAGGCTCCCCTGGGTGCCCACCCAGTACATTAAGCACAAGCTGAGCCTTCTTCTCTACAGCACCATGTCGGAGGCTGGGTCAGGCATTCCTTGCACTGGGACAGGCTGTCAGTGCCTGGCACTGGGCTGCTGAGCAGGAAACACTGGCTGTCAATGCCGAGGGCAGAGCAGCAATAGTTATATCAGAGCTAATGGAGGCAAACACCCATCACTTTCCTATGATTTACACCCAACACACCACAGCCAAGCTGAGCCAGAGGAGCCCATCCCTCCACCACCTTTCCAAAACCAGCACCCCAAACCAATGGGACCAGGCTAGAGCCAGCCTGCGGGGTATTTTCTCATGTGAACAAACACTCACTGGACAAACATTCAGTAAAATGAGTCACACAAACACAGCTTACCCTAGGGCTGATACTTGATGTGAAACCACATGAGGCTCCCAGCCTGGAAAGCAGACAGGAACACTGCTTGGACAAACCTGGGCTAGATGGCAACTGCCTTGAGTGAACAGCAGTGGAAACAAAACAAGAGGGCAACCTAGTGACAGTGCTCAAACACACATCCCAAATATTTCATTATCAGTCTCTCCAGAGCCCTCTAGGCAGCTTTCTGGTATGCAGAAAAAAATTTTTGGGAGAGCCAAAAAACATCCAGAATGGTACTGGGGATTGTGCTGAGATGGTCGATTAGAACATGAACCAATTCTGAACACATGGAAGGGGGAAACAACCAAAGTCATGAAAAAAAAACCCCCAAAACAAACAAAAAGAACCCCAAGAAAAATAAAGGGTTATTCAGTTTTGCACTGCATTGCAGGAACTGTGGGATGGCACATCTGGGAGTCCCTGGGCCACAACGCTCCTGGACACTCCAGTACCACAGCCTGCTCTGCAGGCATCTGCTCACACAGAGCTCGCTGGCCTGTGCTTGGAACCTCCTGCACCTTTTAACTACTAATTCATAAAAGCAGTTCTTGGGATGCAACTGCATGCAAAGCCAATATTCACCCTGTCTCAAACACAGCAAAAAACTGTGTGAAAATACACAGTAGAAGGTACTTCCCATGCTGTAAACATGTGACAGTTCTTCAGAGAGAACAGAACTGTGCAACATATCCAGAAGCCATGACACTTCTGACTGTGATGATTTCACTTCCAAGCTAGCAGCAGGTGAGGACAACACAGTTTGCTCTTTCCAATATTCAAAGACAGTTTAGCATCAAAAAATCTTTCAGAGTGATCACAGTCCAGGAGAATACATCTAATTCCCTTTAAAATAATTTGGAGCTTCACTGGGTAGAAAATTGCTATTTCTGCTCCAATGCCAGAGAATTCCATTTTTAATTATAGAAATTTGTTATGCACAATTATAATATTCTTTCATATTCTCCCTCACTCTTAGCTTGAGCACACTATTAGCTTTTTAAACTACTGCTATGCATTGGGCAGACACAGGTCACTCCTACTGCACAGGAATGCTGATGGTCCTGCCTCCAGAATCAGCTCAGCCCAAATAACAGTGGATGAAGCATCTTTTCTCGTATATTCCAGAACAAATTATCCTCACAATCTATGACTGTTTGGATGCAACCTTCAGTCAGATGCAATTAGAACATAAAAATGTTAAATACCTTTCCAGATCGCAGATATATGGACTGATGCCTTGTGGAATGCAAGCTAAGGACCAAATTCAGTGAGCAGACTGAGAACTGCAACATGAGAATCCACAGCAGAAGTCAGTGAAAAAGAGTAGCCCTTTGCTACTTCTTGTGTTTGCAGGATCAGGAAATAGAGGAATAAATTCTCATGTCCCAAACCAATAAACACAAAATTGTCTTTACACAATAATTAATCATCCTGTAGAATGAATCAGCTGAACCAAAAAATATCAACCTGTTTCTGAGGAGCTGTTAGGGGCAGCAGCTGGAGATTCGCAGCTCAAACCTGTCCCAGTCAGGTGAAACGAGAAGACTCCAAACACACAGGAGTGTGTCCAGGCACACATCCCCAGGATTAGTGTTTGTAAAGATACAAAGATGATGGATGAGTTGCTTTAATCTGTGGCTGCATTAAACAGATTGTCTCTGTACATTTAGTACCCGCTTTTCCAGTTCCAGCGGGAATTTAGTACCTTTGCTGATCAGAATCGATAACTTTAATTGGTAGTTTAGAGTCAGGTGCAAGGTGCATTGGCACTAATGAAAATTAGTTGCTTAATTTGCCAGTGACACCAGGGAGCATGCTGGGGAAGGCAGTGGGAAAGCCAGGGAAGGCTGCTGCTCTCCGTGCCCCACTCCTCGGGCACAGAGGGATGGGATGGCAAGGGGCTGATGCAGCCAAGCAGCAGAAGGGTGTGCAGGCAGCTGGCCAAGCACGCCCAGGAGCCCAGACAGCGGCCACATCACTGCGTGAGCAGA
Organism: Corvus kubaryi; assembly: GCF_017639235.1. Lineage (NCBI taxonomy): Eukaryota > Metazoa > Chordata > Aves > Passeriformes > Corvidae > Corvus > Corvus kubaryi. The sequence continues at coordinate 13,431,358 of NW_024581093.1, read as the reverse complement.
CACAAGAGCACAGAGCAGATACTCAGGTGCCAGTGCTTAGGAGAGCCGTGCTCCTCCTGCTGCCCAGGGAGGTCAGAGCACACATCAGGTGCCCTGGGACCCGCGGAAGGTGGGCTTCCCACGCCACGGGCACAGCCAGGCTGCTCTGTATCATCGGGGCTTTATGTGCACCAAGCAGCTCCCTCTCTCCTTGAGGAGCAAACCTTTCCTCGTTCCTGAGCAAACACACGGCAGAGCTCCGCGGGCAGGAGAGGAGGCAGGGCTGTGCCTGCCTGCACACAGGAGGCTGTCAGCAAGCTCCTGGTGGCCAGGACAGCCGCCCCACCAGGCCAGGGACCACCTCTGGCCTCTGCTCCAGCAACAGCCTCTGCTCATCAAATTGAAGAGGCCACATGCATCATCCCCCCCCCCCCCCCCCAGTATCTTCCAATTAAGTTCTTTTGGTGTGGCTCAAAATTAAAACACAGCTACCTTGCGGGCACATTTGAAGCCCTCACTAGCCAGCAATGAAAGGGTTCTGGCTGGCCCCGTTCCCTTTGAAGCACGCCTGCTGGCTGTAGGTTTCTCTTGTGCTCACTCGCAATTACAGCACTTTTCAGCTTCTCTCTCTCCTTTTTTCTTTAATTTAAATAGATTGAGAGGAATTAAAAAACCCTCATCAATCAGATTTATCAAATAAAACTGTAGAGGTAGGGCCAGCTGCAGCTACATATGTCAAACTCAGCTGCAGATATGAAAGGAGAGGCTGTAATTCATAGGGTGCTCAGCTTTTTGAGGGTTTAGCAGCAAAGCTAATCCCATTGCTATATTCCTAAACCTATAGAGATGCCTCTGAGCTAGGCAAGGATCAGTCCCTGTATACACAGGTCTGTCTGGACTCTGCCCCCTGTGAAAGGGGGTGTCCGTGCTGTACTTACTGCTGGGACACACTCCTTCACAAGCTGCTGCAATGTCCCCCTTCTCAGGGCTTGGGAAGGTCTAGAGAGGCCTTTGGTTTCTTTCCTTGTCCTTGTACCACATGTGTGGCTGAACAACCTGGGCACATCATCTGTGTGAGACAGTGTGCACAGGTTGCTCCAGCTGCAAGAGCTCAAGTGAAAGAGAAGAGTAACAGCAAAACTTCTCATTGATTAACATGGGTCAGTATTTCTCCAGCCTTTGCAAGTTTTGGTTCACCGAGGTCCACTTTTGTTGACCGCTATTAGCCGAGTGACGGTGAAGCCAAAGAAATCCAAAAGCAGGAAACATCCCCAGATACCTGCACAAGAATCTTGAGGTGTGGGTGAGAGAAGCTTTGAGGGGCACAAGCTGGAAATGAGGAATAGATATCTTGGCAATGAAGAAAGTCAGAGGTGGAGCAGTCTTCCCCCCTTCCTTTAAAAATTACTGCTGTTACCATGTAACCTTCTAAACGCCACTTTTCTGGGACACAAGTGACACCCATGATTCTCCTGCACATCCTGCTGGCCACTGCTTTTTGCAAAAACCCTGATCACAACCCTGCTTCCATCATGGCAAATTGTCAAGGGGAGCACTGAGAAACCCCAGCATCCTCTCCTCTCCCTCCGCTTTTCCACACTGCCTGACACACATGACACATCATAGCCTGTGGAATGGCCAGCTCTGTGCAAGGAACATCCCAGCAGCTGCTGACCACAAATAAAAATCCCAGGACATTCACGGGCAAACACACGTAACAAGAGTCACTCAGGGATGCAAAAGTGTGAAAGTGCTTTGTGGCTTTCCTCATGGTTATTTTAACAAAAGCATAGTTTGAAGTCTAGAAGGAGAGATAAGGGCTTTCCCAGCCAATGGAAATGCACAAACCTGGCACAGGCTCTGCCCCGGCCTCTCCTGCCCCTGAGCACCCATGGAGATGCTCTGACACATCATAGCCTGCCTTTGGACACGTGCCATGGTGCTGAAGAGCATCTTGTGCTGGGAGCTGAGGGCATGACATCCCTCATCCCACCCAGCGCCTCTCCAGCAGCGCTGGAGCCATCCCACCGTGCCGGGCAGCTGCCGTGGCCCAGCACGACTCGCTGCACCCCCAGGATGTGCTCTGGGGCTGCCCTGCAGCTCCATGCAGAGCTGCTGACACTGAAAAATACCAGCTGCCTGTGCTGACATCAGAGCACGTTGGGCTTTGCACCACCCAGCAGAAGGAGGCAGCAATGGCATAAGCCCTCTGACCACTCCTGGCCAAATCCCTTCTGCCAGAGGCACGGAATCCTGCACTGGCTCTCCAGGGGGCCCAGCAAAGCTGCTCCTGCAGAGGCAGGTGCTACAGCATCCACCAACTTCTTTAGCAGAGAATCTCACATGGTGAAGGCTGCCAGCCTTCCCTCACTTACACAACCGAGCTGGTTTCTCAGGCTGCTGCCAGACCCTCGTGTCCTCCAACAGACTCCATCTGCTGGTGTTTTAGACAAGCAACTCCTGCAAGGACAAAATATATCGAGTTAAATAATACACACTTCATCTTCTGTTTCTCTCAGCAAAACTGTGCAATTTTTGGAGATATTTTGTAAATTCAGATTTATGATGATTGTTTTTCATGCTATGGCTACCACAGTGACCATAGAGAATTTATGGAGGTAATAATGTATTTAAGTAGCCAATTTTGAAAAAAATTGAGCCATTGCAATGGATTAACACTCAAACCATTAACATTCAAACATATTAAGTCACTTGAAGGATTTTTTTGTGTGTATGCATATTTTGGGGTATATTCTCCTCATAATACGTGGAGAGAAGATATGCTTTACTGTTGACATTTAACACATTTTCTTTATTGCTTTTCATTTCATCGTGAGTAAAAGTGTTATTTGTCCACCCAGCCTTCCTTAGGACGAATGCCATCATTTCTATTTGCAGAAGCAACCAAAAATTAAAGGAAATATTTTAGATGCTAACATTAAATGTCAAAAACTGATTTTAAGTAATTATTAATACCCTGGCACACATGCATTTTATTCAGAAAATTCCTGTTAAAAATATTCATTGGGGAATATTCAAATTTATTATGTAGAACAACACGGCATTAACGTGCTGGCTTCTATTTAATGCTTTGGTTCATAGCAACAAAGATACCAATGGGAAATCATTAAACAAATATGAGATTTTTTGCGGCATAATGGGTCTGTGTTTGGTATCACTTGACAAAAAAAGAAACCCCTCACCGAGCTCAAACTGACAGGAAAAAAAAATGCAATGCTCAGGCAAAGTACAGCAACATTATAAATGGTAACAGATTTCAGAAAGTGATTTTATGTTAATTCAAATGTTAACGCTGTCCGAGGCTGCTGAAGGGAGCGCGGGGCTGCGGGAGGAGATAGACATTGCCGGCAGGGAGCACAAAGGGCTGCCTCTTGGTGGGGAGGGGAGTTTTATTAATTATATTTCCTTTAGAGCCCTAACAATAACATGTCAGTAATCTACACATTCTGTGCTTAATTGACGCTAATGATTTGGCCGGCCGGGAGCCTCCCCCCGCCGTGAGAATCGCGGCCGTCCCGCGTTCCTCCAGCCCCGCGGCGCAGCCCCAATTAAGTCGATGAGCGTGGGGCCGCTGAGCCGCCCCTCTGCCACGGCCCCTCTGCCAGCCAGGTCCCACACGGGCACCTTCCAGCCACTCTCCGCAGCCCCGCACAAAGGGACATTCACGCTCCCCCAGAAATTACCACCCAGCACGCACGGCCACCCTGCCGTGGTGGCAGAGGCGGAGCTGGAAACGTCCCTCTGGTTCCCCTCTGGCGCAACAGCTGGGGAGAATCTGCGATTTCTCTCTCGTGCAGGTGAGCAACAGGTCCCAAAGCGCACACAGCCATCCCAAACCCAGGCGTGGCACCTGCCTGCAGCTGCCCTCGAGGTGCCGACCCGTCCATAAGCACTCAGCAAGTCAGGTATGCAGTTAGAGCAGGGAAGTGATTTCTCTCAAAACCACCCCCTGTCTGGGTTGCTGTGGCATCTCCACGCGTGGTGCCACAGCACTCGGCTGTCAGCCAGCACAGTGTGTCCCAGCCTCCCTCAATTTACATCTCCAGAGTCGACCCCTTCTGTGACAGCAGTCCCTGGAAAGGTGGTTTCTCTTTAGGCAGGCAGCTGGGGAGGAAGTCCAATGGGCCCCAGCAGCAGGATCCAAACCCACTGCAGCTGCCAGCACCCCCAGACCACTTGCCACTGGCAGACAGCCCTTGGAAATGGCAGGAGAAACCTGGAGTCCTACCATAGTCCAACAACTCATGGAAGTTACAGCAGCAACAGCACCAGGTTGCTCTGGCCAGATGCATGATGGCTTCCTGATGTGCTGAACCAGTGCATTCCCTGCATCCTCCCAGCACAACGGTATGCAAGGAAGTCATGCACATTCCTCCATGAAGACCAGTAACAGACCTGCTTTTGTGTAGAGTTTCCTCCCTCCTTGGGACTACTCTTAGCCTCTACTCATCCCCCTTCAGGGCCTGATGTGCATCACAACTGCGAGTGCCACAGCCCAATTCCTTCTTCCACTCTTCCCGTCTTTCATCCTTGCCAGCACAGAGCCTCCACCATCACTCATCCCGGGTGTGGGCCAAGCACAGAGCACGGTGGCTGAGCCCGTGCTGCTCCTTCACATAGAGGATCAGCAGTTTGTCTGACTCCTTTTTCTTCTTACCTGCACTAACAGAAGTCAGATCTTCTTTAAGTTGTTCAATGGAGGAAGTGGGGAGAGGAACCACAAAAAAACCCCGTGAGTCCAGTTTTGGTAGGAAATCAGGCTAAAAAACAACCAACTCAGTATACTGTCACTGCAAGCAAATAGCAACCCCTATTAAGGGGTTTCTAGACCAGCCATCCCACAGCAGCACCTCTCCCACTCCCAGCAGAACAGGGTGGCCCAGGCAGCAAAACATTCAACAAATTGTTCTGTTGCCACTTCTCAGGGGAAAACATTTGCTTAAAAACAGTCAGATGAATTTGGAGTGATCTATAGGGCACTTTGTTATGTTAATGACTGTTACCAACTGTCTGTTCTTTATATTAAAGTGTTGACTCATTGTCAGTTGGGGCGAGACAAGACAGCTTGCTTGTGCCTTGCAGTCCTTTTGCACTCACCCAAACTACTCATGTGAAGACACTTTAATATGAAGAGACACTGTCTGCAGCTATTATTAATCTCCTGACTGAAGCCCAGAATACTAATAACACCACACAGGATCAGCTAACCTTTCCTCAGAGCATTCTTCATTCTGCAAGATTTTGGCCAAAACTAAAACATTTTTCTCTGCTCTTACAAGGCTGACAACCAGACTTCCCTACCAGAAATATAAAAAGGTTTCCACTTGCCCTCTCCTGTGCTCAAATAACATCATCATCATCATTCAGGCAGAGGTAAGAGGGGTGCCTCCTGCAAGCCCAGAAACATCAGCTTTACCCACATCAGACAGCAGCATTTGGCAGGTCTGGCTGAGGTGAGAAAGCAACTTGTTTATCCTCAGACTGATCTTAAACCCAAGCGTAACAATCAAACTTCACTGTGAGCTGTACAGTCCAAATGTGACATTGGCATCTGGTAAGAACTGGAAGATGGATAATGGTGGAAAGATAAAGGCTATCTTTTAACTCTTGTCATGCTCAATAACTCCTAACATGTAGAAAAATGGGGCTGAGGTGCTGAGCTGCAGAGGCTGATGCCCTCGTAGAGTGCCCCCCCTCAAAAAAAATCCGAACACCTTGCACAGAACTGCAAAATAAAGCACCATATTACTCTTCTCCATCTGATGTTGCTGCTCTGGGATTCAATCCAAGAATGTTCACACCATTTATCCTGGTAGCATGCAGAGCACACCATAGGTAAGTTTGTGTAACTGGAGTCGGAACACGATAACCTGAGCAAATCACAGCTGTCCCTACTTCTTCTTTTGCCTTGGGGGGAGTCCAAACACATTCCTACACAGTTTCATTACATTTTTACTCTCTTCTTTCCAGCCAAGCCACTTATTTTTAATTGTATGTGAGGCCTCTTCTACCCATATTTAAGAAGAAAGCAGCAATCCTCAATCCAGAGCAGTGTCTGCTCCCCGCTCACGCAGACCAGCCAGTCTCACCCTGTCAGCTTTAGAGGATTTCACATCCTTGTGTCATCAACAGCTTCTTTCTGGAAACTCACATCTATACATAAGTTACTTTGGGCTCCTGACCCTACTGAAAATAAAAGAATCTGCCTCCAAAGGAAGAAAATATACCAAGCTATGCTTTTAGCACCAGGGAAATCATGTTTGTGGGGTGGCTGTTAACTGCGTGATTTTCCAGAAAATGTTCAAGCTTGTTGCTTTTCTCTGTCAGGAAAATTGTTTAGCTCTTGATTAAACCCATTATCAGTTCATTTTCAAGGAATGCTACTGTATACAGATTGGGAGAAACACAAACATTTGACCCTTTGATGTTGCCTTTATAGTATAAATGTGTAACATATGTGGGCAAATACTGATTTTTAGATGAAGAGTGACCAACTGTAATATTGCCAGAAAGACATTAAGTGCATTTAGATTTACAGAAGCATTTCCCCTGCACAAACATTGTCCATAAACAAAGTAACTCCTCTTTCTAATGCTCATGGGAATTTAAGAAAGCAACCAAAGCCTTACTTCTTTAGCCAAGGCAGAAGTTAACATTTGAGACTCCTAACAGAGCACAGGAGCACATGCTGATAAAGGAAATCTTTTCCTCTCAGAGACAGGTCTTGTCAGGCACCTGCTCTCCTCCATCCCAGGAGCAGGGGCTGTGGCATATCTGACAGAACAGGCACCAGGTGGGAGAAGCTCCGCACATTATTTTTCCTCATATCCCATGCAAACATATCCTGAGGCAAACATTTTGGATTTCATACTTTTCCTCCTTGAATATTATTGCCATCATGCTGGAAACATCAAAAAGCAGTGCATTATAAAAACATATTTGCTTTCTTGCTGTATGAGTTACCTGAGAATATGTCTGGCTTGGTAAAACAAACCCAGTTTTCAAGCAGATTTGCAGTTCCAGTAGACAGTCTGCTCCCCTGAATTGCCAGCTTCTGTAGGACCAAAGCCCCTGGGATCAGAAAGGTTTTCCTTCCTTCCTTGATAGCCATCTGATTTAATTTGCCCTCAAACATGCCAGTCTGCAGAGTTCTGAAATCCCTGGTTTTATTCAGCCTACAGAGAATACTTCCTTTCTTTTATAATGTGAAATTCACCTTAAACAGAAATTTAAAAAGCTTCATATACAAACCTACCCTTTGTGCTTAGCATAAACTTATTATTTCAAGAGATTGAAAGGAGATAGCTCATATAGCATTGCAATATTCTGCAGTCTTAGTTAAATGTTGGATTACAACACATTATTGCCACAAGTTGTGGCAATAATGGACTACTCAAAACTTGGGGGAAACATGTACTTTAAAGCTGGTTTGCAGATAGTGTGGCTGAAAGAGCACAGGATCATCATCAAAATACTTACTGTTCATCAACTCAAGCCAAGTTTCACAAACTGCTATAACAACAAGAAATGGACATTAAAGTCTTGTCACATTTTTACATACTTATCTCCTGCCATCTCACAGACAAGAAACCCCCAGAATAAACCCCCCAAACCTCTCCATTACTCCACCTTGACTGGCCACCCCATGGCTAGGGGGAGGGCAGGAGGACAAGAAGAGGAAGAGCTCTGCTGCTTCCTGCCACAGACAGCACACGACAGAGATACATCCCTTATTTAAATGCCAAACCTGAACAGAGACTGCAGGAGCCCAGGTCAAGCTGACACTGGCCGTGCCAGCAAGGCAGAGCTGTTCTTAATCCCCAACAAAATTCAAGGCTAGACAAAATTAACCTGTATTATTTCACAGCATATGCCAGTGTCCCCCTTTTCTTGAGGGAAGCGGGTTGTGGAGGAGGATTTTGGAAGATGAGGGTATGAGTAATCTGATGCTTTAAATGCATGTTGATAAATACCTAGAGACAGCAGTTCCCAGAACAGAAGGCTCATGCCAACAAGCGAGGTGAAGCGGGTGCATCCAGTGTCAACCTGCGCACTCGCCAGTCCCCTGCTGCACTGCACACTGACCCCCCTACTGTTCCATAAGGCTTTGCCTTGCAGCTGTTACTCCCAATAAAGTCTGGGAAAAAGCCCATTGTAGGATTTGGCAACTCCCAAGCTAAAGTTCAGGTTCCTGACACTTCCCCCTAAGAGGGGATGCTGCTGTAAACCTCATACACTGGCAGTGAGGTCTGACCTGGCAGCCTGGCCAAAGGAAGTGTCCCACCCACCCAGCCCCCTGGATTCAGTCTGCTGCTGCTGTACTGTGTGGGCAGGAAACAGCACCTAGGAGTAGAGAGAACCTTGAGCCAGGCCATGAGGGCTGCCTCTTGCCCCCACCTCGTGCAAGTAGGGATGTAATAAACCCCTCGTGTTGTAATTCTTGAGAACCAAGAGGAGATGCTGACCTGAGACCTAGAAACAGACAGAACCAGAGAGAGACCACCCCCCTTCTTTAGGGCAGGCAAGCTAGACAGAACTATTTCTGTGAACTATTTATACCAATAACTATTTCTGTAGGTACCTACAGCATTCCTGACAGCTGAGCATCTGGCTGACTCAGTGGTGACTGCCATGCCTCCATCCTTTCTGCTCACCAGCACTGTTCCTCCCCACCCCAGCTCACAACTGCAGCCTCACTCACTCATTCGGGGCTATTGCCTTCAATACACCCACAGCTACCCCCAACTTCCAATTTTATAGTAGCAGTAATGCAAAATTAGCACTGGATTCATTTCTGTTGTTCAGTTTCTCTGATGCCCCCAGCTTTCAGACCAAGGTGAGGGTTTGATGCATTGTTATGACAAACCTTTCAGGAGGAGAAGATAATCATGTACCACCTGGGTTACTGCAAATTCAATTTACTTTGCAGCATGCTTTATGCTGGTCTGGAGCTATTAAAGAGAGAGAGTTTCCAGTTGAGGAGTGTGCAGCACTGCAGAGCTAAATTGCTTTCTCAGGGTTGCCCAGTGCTGTCTCTCCTACATTGCCCTGGGGCTGTTCACCCCTGGAGCCTCTCCCCATCTCTTGGGGTAACACATCTGGAGTCAGAGACAGCCTGCAGGAACACAAGATTTGGTATTATCTTACCTTTGTCACACAAGCTTCAGCCCAAACACACCAAACCTTTTTCTCTTACCTAGCCAGGCAGGACTGCCCCCCTGCTTCCCCCCACCAGGATCAGAATTTAGGAGAATAGAATCCACAAGCAAAGAAACACGGAGGAAACTCCCTCTTGGAGGTGGATTTTTTCCTTGTTTTTCTTCTAACAGGGACAACTATCTTCCTTAAAATTACCTGCACTGGTGCTCCCTAAAGAAGTTTTTTTTCAGTTTGTGGCAATCAATGCAAATTTTTTTCAAGCTACCCTAGAAAGGCAGCACCAGACACAGTATCCACATAGTGCAACAGACAACCAGAAACAGGATCTTATAAAACATGAGATAAAAGATGAGAAAGTAAGAAAATAGCTCTCAAGGTAAGTCACTCCAGCTGGGCAGTGCTGCATCTCTGGGACATGACTGCATTCCTACCTGGGGAGCTGCAAAGCCACGATCTCCATGCTCTGAACAGACTGCTTTCCATCAGAATAAGGAGGCTGACCTTTCAGAAAAGAAACAATTGTAAAATTAACAGGATTTCCACCTGAACCAGAGATCAAATTTGGAGGGACGCCTGTTGTCTGAACAAGTTTCATTCATAGGTATATCCATCTCAGATCCTGGTTTCCCACACAGCCCAGAAAACACATGGAACGCCTGCATTCACTTCTGCATAGTGAAGTTAAGTGCAATCCCCGTTTTTAAGAGGCCAGTTAAAAATTTAAAAATGTAATTGTGGGGTTTTTTTGGTGAAACATCTGAAAGGGACTTAGATCTGAAAACACACCAAAAGGACTAGTACTGAAGCTTGCCTGGTGATTTAGGAATTAAACCTAGAGACTACCTTTCAGGAGGATTAGTTTCCCTCATCCACCCCATTTTGTGTTCTAAATTCTGGGACAAAGCATCAAAACGTATCTTGGCAAATCCTTCAATAATCAGCAAATAATACATCCCCTTTGTCTAGGACATGCAATTCTCTGAGAAATTAAAACCTCTCTGAACAGGCACCAGCAAATGTGTTCAGCTCACATTTACACTTGTTTTGTTAACACAACTTATAACCATTCGTTGCAAGGAAAAAAGCCAGCAGCACCAAAGAACTTGCTTACCACTGATTAGCATAGGCATTTTTATTACATTAAAGCTTTAACATTTATCCAAATACTGGGTCAGGGAAGAGAAAAAGGCAGAATAACTTAAAAAAAATAATAAAAGGCAGCCTTGCCCAGAACTATTGTTAAAAAAAACCCTAACCAACAACAGAATAGCAGCTTCCTGAAATATTAAGCGTTGTAGCATTTAAGTTATCTGCAACAGGACACAATGAACCCTGGTAGTCTAACAAATGTTTTCAGTGTTATTGAACAGTCCTTCAAAGCAAGCACCAAGAAACACGCAAAAAATAAGCAACCATTTATCTCCATGTTCCCCTCTTCTCCAGAACCATGAGTTTCCAGAAAATGTCCTACTAGGACCTCTGAGATGTTCAGACATTGCAAAGGTCACAGACTTTCCTGTAAAAAGGCACATACCTCTCCAGAATTTAGCTCTGCACACATCATTATTTGTCAAATACTGTGCCAAAATCCCAATGTTTAAATGATTATTTAAGAAGAGGTAGACTTTTCCTACTGATCATCTCTCACTAACCATCACCTAAGGGTAACAATCTAGACAACCTGATTCAAGAATTTCCCAGTAAGCTGATCATTACAGAGTGTTATAGGAGGATTCCCCATATACTTGTCATGTTTATTATCCCCTCCCTAGCCACCTGTACCTGGCTAGAGGAAATCCAAGTAGCCCAACATGACAATTTTACCTTAGTATCCAAATAAAGAAGTTTCAGTGGATAAGCCAATAGTAGTAAATAAATAAAGCAATAATACTACAACTATTCATCCCCAACTCCCACACTTATTAATGGTCACAGTCTGAAAAAATCTTAATTGATCATAGGTAAAAGAAATATAGAAATATACATAAAACCAGCTGTCTTAGACAGCATTTTTTTTATTAAAAATGAGTACACAGAGATATAGCAGCTTTTACAATAAAGTTTTTTAAAAGGCATCAAGTTGTAAGCCAACCATTCAAAAAAAAGGCTTTGAAATGTTGTCTTCCACAGCACTTTTTGCCCATTTGTCAATGAGGCACAGAAATCTGCAGATTCCCCAAAGGACAAACAGGAACAGTAACTGATCTAAACTTCAAGCCCTTTTTCTGAACAGTTGATCAAGCATCACCCTCCGTAGCAGCATCTGGAGCACACTTCGGTGTTCTTTCAAGTGGCTGGTGTACTTGATCCATTTCTTTAAAATATTTTAACATTCAATAAAACTATTTCAAATAGAAAAATTTCTGTCACATGAAAGTAAAGTTTCCTTTTCAGATTCCATGAAAGCTTATGAACTTCACTGGCAGCATTTCTGTAATGGAGCAGGAGCTAAAACCAGCAGAACAGGCACTTCAGCAAAATTGTCCATCAACAGTTTCTAAAGTCATATTGATTGCAGTCTAGGAGACAGTTTCTTACGACTTTGTGGTGGTGTAAGGACACCAGTGGGGAAAGGTGAAGTCCTATTTTGCTCAGCCAATATGGCTTGTTTTGCTTGAGCTCTGTCCTGAAAGCACATGAAAAAAAGAAAAAGGCATCTTTACTTTGGTGTGTCTATGCAACAGATCAATAAAATTCAGTGTTTTATAATCTGATAGATTGTTAATCTGGAAATGCATCTCCATATCTAACTCTCCTAACAGTAACTGATAAATCACACAGTACTTGTAGTTATCTTGTAGTGCAACTCCAGGAGATCAGTGTTAGTTTTTGGACTCTGATGATTAGCATTAATTCATAAGACACACACACTCTCGTACCTTCAAGAAAATTCAGAAACAACTGTATAGGAAGAGCTTTAACTTCTACCTACAATTCAGTAACCTAAATAGAAATAATAACCCAGATAGCTTAAACCACAATTTGTTGAACAAGATTTTGATCCTCTACAAGTTTCTCACTGAAAACCACTCTTGCTCCAGTGCTTGTCAATGACCACAGTCACATAAAAGTCCCACAAGATCAGTCTCAAGGGATCAATCTTTCTTTTTCTGTTGATCAGACAAGACTGTATTACTGGTATTTCCTAGAGAGGAAGGTCTAATACATGGTATTTGAAGTATCCCAGAGGTTAAAAAAATGCTTCTGATTTCCAGGGTAATTATATGCTGTTTGAGATGAGAGGCTGAAGGCACAATCACCTTCTTAAACTAAATACTGAACAAGTCTGTCCCAAGACAAGTCTTTGTCTCAAGAATTTTGGATCTGGAGTACAATCTTATGCCTTTTATCATCTAAATACACTCAGTCTCGATCTGTTAATGCTTCACTTAAGTTGACTGTATGTTCTAACCAAAGGAACAAGACTTCAGCAATTTTACAGACAGGTTTTTGTCTTCATTCTGCTCATACATACCAGTAAATCAAAGCTGTTTATGTGTGTCTGTATATTGTGCAAATCTTCAGGAGCTATCCCGCTAAAGTGTTTGAGTTTGGAGCTTCCTACTTCCCTTAGCGCCATGGCAAATGGGACCATCCATTTCACACATTTCTCTATCTCACAAAATTTGTAACCTGGAACACAAGACACATGCTGATCTGCCTGAAAGAAGACGTAACATTTGTCAACACACAACACTTAAGTTTATAAATGCCAATACCTGAAACTTTCTCCATCAACTCAGATGAAGAGAAGTGATAAAAAGCAGAAGCTGCAAGTATTCCATAGGTATATTCCAAGCAGCCAATATCCAGCCCACAGAGATCCAAGAGCTACAAGACAACAGATGTTTAATAAGCCTGATACAAGAACACTTTTCCATGTGAAACAGCATTTGAAGGAAATCAGACTTACCTCCGCTATTTGTACAAATATCTGCTGTGGATATTGTGGTAGCATTACCTCATAAAGCTCATTTAAATATGCAACTTGCAAGTAAGTGTTTAGCCATGATACAACTGTCAGTGGATTTAAGTTCCAATTAAGAGCCTGAAAGAACAGATATAGAGAAGACTTCAGTGCCAATTTAAGTTCCTAACTTAAACTGTGCAAGATGTCTTAAGAATCAGAAGCTCTAATCCCAGTTGATTAAGGCATCTTTGAAACATGCAAATCAGATACTCTCCTGTAGCTCTTCCTGCTGACATGGTCAGGGAACAAATAATTTTGTTAATACACACATCCAGGTGGATGCTTTGGATCTCTTGTTACCTAGAGAAAACATTGCTTTCTAATTAGTAAGAGAAATTGTGCCTCTTAGCACCTAAGATTAACTGAGGAGCTCTGCTTTTGCTCTGATTATGCTATATGTTTTTAAAATCTAATTCCACTTTTAAATGTTACCTTCATAATGATCAATTCCATAGTGATGATTTCATCCTCTGTACAGGCTCCATCTGTAACATAGGCAAACTGGTGCAACTTTGGTGGATAAATTTCCTGAAAGATAGGAGATCAAGTATTTAATCTGTGGAATAGGTTGCAACTAGTTTCATGTGTTACTTTAACACAAAAAAAAAAGAGAAATAAACAGAACAACCACTGCTTCAGCCTTTCAAAACAGAAAGGGGAGGTGGGATAAGGAACTATATCCCCTTTCTAAACCCTGGTGTTCTCTGCCTTTAATAGACACACACTTCTTGTTCATCATAGCCTTCACCTTTCACTTGGGATGGATCAATAGAAACCTACATTGTTTGACTACAGCACCACTGTGACTGTACCATAACTGACATCAAGATTGTTTTAAAACACCCTGAAGAAAAGGCCTTTATCTCTTGCTTAAGAACAGATTGAATAGAAGCTCTTTAAAACTATGAAGAGCTTAAAAAACACTGTGTATTTTAGTCCTTCAGATTGTTCCAGTAAATAACAGCTCAGACTATCATGCAGTAGGTACTCTGTGGCAATGAAATTGCAACAAGTGGTCTCTGTATACACCAGCCAGCCAAAAACTCATTTAGCAATTGCAATTAAAACTTTAGATTTATTCTAGCACTGAATTCTCTAATGAGAAAACTAGCTAACATCACAGTATAATTTTACCCACTTCTAAAAAACCAGGAATGTTGAAAAGGAAAAAAAAAAGGATTTTTTTCTGTCTCCTAGCTGAAAAAAATCATAGCAACTAACTCCACAAAGCTTTCCACAATGCATCCAGCATACAATAAGTGTGCTCTGTGACCATTCACCTTTTTATGTGTAAGTGAAGCTGGATATACTTACCTCAAGCTTTGCTGCTATGAACAGAGAAGTGACACCAATAAGCTGCAATAGTGTTTTTACAACATCCTGTTGTGTTGCCATAAAGCGATCAAAGAAATCTTGTGCTAAATAAAAAGTTTCTCTATGAAGTTTGTAGGCTTCACAAACCTGGAAAGACAACAGAGATTACAAAGGTCATGGACAGTGTTAAAGACATGTATTAAAAAGAAGCATTAGATAGACAAAATTTGTATCAGCTTTCTATTTCACTGCTATTGTGAAGTAACATGTTAACTAAGAGCATGAGTTAAACAGTTTCCTTTGACACACGATGACTGTCATTACAGTAACTTCCAAGAAAAAAAGACCAGATCAGAGTGAAAACCCTTTTAGGAAATGCAAGCACATGTTCCAACAATGTCAGAACATCAGTTCCTCATTTTGTGCAAAGATGCATCATTCCAACACCTCAACAGAGAAAATTCTCACAAGTATTTTAAAATTAAGAGATTATGCCACCAAGTCATTCAAACAGCAAAAAAGACTCAGACACAAGAGAAGCTGTAGCACATTCTGCATGACAAAAACAGATAAAAAGGCTGTGAGATGGATCTGATCTCTAAGCTACCACACCTCCCTTCTTACAGTGACTTGCAATTATGTGTTCAGCCTTTGTCTGCAGTGTGACCTTAAAAAGCTTACAGCACTACCTTAAAAAGCTTATAGTGTTTTAGGGACAAATTGATTATTATCCACTATCAGTCTAAATGAATAACAGAATATATTGTCAGTTTGCAAATCATCAGCTCAATACATCATATATTCTTTAAGTTTGATGCCATTCATTGACACAATTTAAGATGAAGACAAGTATCTGGAGCTAAACATGCTCCTGAAGTGCACTCATGACAGTTATTAGTGCACTTCAACAAAAGCACACTTGAAACACTACAAGCACAGAAAAGCTCACCTCCATTAGCCAGTCTAGAAGGATGGTTCTCATTTTAGGCTGCAGCTGAGGGTGCCTTTGCATGTAGAATTTATCCCTCATGTAAATCTCTTCTTTGTTTATCATGTTTTTCCATACGTCATCCCTGCTTGCCCAGCTAAGAGACATCAGTGTTTAGTCTTGGATCATGAGACAAGAGGAAAGCAGAGCAGCAGCAGCCCAGCACACTTACCCTAGAGCTGGCAGTGAGGTAGCTCTGGCAGGAACAATGCTCGGGCGGATACAGTGCGAGTAATCGATACAAACGGGATCATCATCTTTATCCGGAGTAGGAATCAACATGTGGGCATTCTCATGAATGTTGTTCCAGGACACCTATTAAACCAAACAGGAGATTTTACACTCTGCATTTTTAAGTAATCATTTCAGTTGTACATAGAAAAGAATCATAACTTTTGTCATGATTTCTTGCCAGTGTCTTACCTCTTTAAACTGCACAGAAACACAGAATGGTAGAGACTGGAAGGCATCTCTAGGTCATTTTGGCAACCTCCCTGCTCACACAGGGCCACCAAGAGCCAGTTACCCAGGACCACCTCCAGAAGGCTTTTGAGAATCCCCAAGGATGGAGACTCCACAACTACTCTGGGCAACTTGTACCATGCTTGGCTACCCTCACAGTAAAAAGTGTTCCATGATATTCAGAGTGAACCTCTTGTGCTTCAGTTTGCATCCACCTCTTGTCCTATCACACAAAGAAGAGCTTGGCTCCATCTTCTTTACATCTTCCCTTCAAATATTTATAAACAGTTTATACAAATCTCCACAGACCTCCTTTTCTTCAGGCTAAACAGCCCCAGCTTCCTCAGCCTTTCCTTATAGTAAAGATGCTCTGGTTCCTGAATTATCTTAATGGACCTTTCTGGACTCTTTCTTGTATGGTCAAGTCTTTTTTGACTGGGGAGCCCAGAACTGGACAGAACACTACAGATGTGGCCTCACCTGTGCTGAGTAGAGGGGGTATTGCTTATCTGCACAACAGAGAAAATTTGGAACTAAAGATGAAGAACATTCACCCTGCTCTCCTTTTGAAGGACCATAACTGTTTCATGGAAGGATATCCAAACCAGAATCTCCTATTCTCACAATACATTTTGTTTTTACTGAAAATACACTTGCCCTCAGGTAAATAACAAGCAGATGGAACTCAAAGACCCAAATATGAGGTCAGGATTTCTGGTAAGGAATATGTAGATAATATGCCTGAAACCATGCTTTCATGCAAAGCATCTCAGAAAACAAACACAGCAAAACAGTTTGTAGAATTTTGCACTCATTCATTTAGCAGAGTTAAGATAAAAACCCAAAGCATATATGACCCAATTTTCAGAATACAGCAAGTACAAGTTAAGCAATTGCTACTAAACCATCAAGCTGATAATTTCATATCAAGAATTCTGTCATGCTCTGCAAACATTCGATATGCAAAACTTCACCTGTCATGTCCATTCAACTTTTATTTGGACCAGAACTTAAGTCTAGGTTTACTCTTCTACCATCTAACTCTTAAACAGAATCTTGTACATTTCACACAGTTCCCCAGGAAAATGCTACTTGATTTGCAGTAGAATACAAAGCCAGCACTGTGCCATCATGCCTAAGTAAATTAAAATTTGGCATTTCTGCTCAACAGTGAAGTCAGCCATCCTGCTGCAAATTGATCAGTTCTGCACCACTAAAAGGAGAGAACTCCCTAATATGATTTTTAATGTGATAAAAAAATTAAGAACAAGTTCAGAAGAATCATTAGGCACTATCAAGTAAAACCCTGTGAAACTTTGCCTCCTGAAAAAAGCTTCCACGGCTGATTTTTGCCATCTTTCCTACATACGACATCACTTTCCAGCAAAATGGCTCCCTCCTGCACCAGTTTCAGAAACAGAAACCACTGACTTGATGAAACAAAAACCACATGTCACAGTTCTCTCACAGCTAAGACTGCTTTGCACTTTGAGTTACTGACACACAGATCAGTCTCTTTTCTTCTTGGGAGTTCTACACGCAAATACAGCATAGCTACATACCCAGCCATACCAGGGTTTAATTTGAGTGGGGAGGAGGCAAAAAGAGGGAATAGTATCTTTATATTGAAAATGACAGACTCCTTACAAACTGAAAGTTTGAATGAAAATGTCACATCAGCATTGCCTGAAGTTAATTTTTGTCCTCCCTCAAAACTAGACTTTAGTCACACTTTGTTCTCCAAACTGCACAGCAAGCCCAGCTGCCAACAGCCTTTCGAGAAGTGCTGCCTTATCAGTTAATCAGCAAACAGAAAAGCAGATGATATAATATCTATTTAAAGGTGCCTACTACACCAGCAGCTTCTGAAGGACCAGAGACTTGCTCACAAAATTCTCAAACAAAGCAGACACCTCACACACCACATGCAACAATTACTAAAGATATTTCACCACCCTAAATTTTCTATAAGGAAATAGAAATCAAAGGTCAAGAGCCTCTTAGGTGTTTTGAGAAAAAGGGAAAACGGTTTTTGACATAATGTCACTTAACAAGACACTGGGGAAAAGATGTGAGCAACACCACAAGTATATAGCTTAGCTAGAGACAAGAAGGAAACTAAGGTGCAGAGCCTCAAAAGAAAGCAGCTTACTGGGGAGGGAGCACCATAACCAGCATAGATTTTGGTTGAGGGAATGAACATATCAGGCTCTTGAGTCTTTGAAACAGATTTAGCAAGACACTCAATCAAAAGTAAGAAACGCTATCAAGAAACTGCATTACCTCACACTGTAACTGCAAGAAAATAGGAGCCACCACTGAAAAAATAAACAGTTTAAGGTGGGGAGGGTATGAGGAAACCATGAAGAACTTCCTTTGGGCTTGCACAGGGCCAATCCAAAAGCAGAGACCTGTCAGAAAGCAACAGATGTTACCCAGAATCTGTGCAGCCTAACAGAGGAAATACTACAGTCCTGGGCTTACTTCTGAGACAAACAGGAGCTGACGCAGCATGCAAGCAAAAAATCAGCAGGGAGAATGGCTCTTGAAGTCTATATGGAGCCCAGCAAGAAAGCCTGGTGACACTCACAGTAATATTCCAGATACAGGAACAACTAATCAGGTGCAGATCTCTATCTCAGACCTTAGAACAAGACACCGACTGGAGAAACTGAACCAAGCACATGAGAAGGCTCATTAGGAGAAGGGGTACCAAGAGGGCAGAACACAGGTGATAAATGCATTAGAGCACTCAAGCCCACACAGCTCCAAACAGAGAAAACCCAGGAGTTCAGAGGTGGGGTCTTTTTAAAGCTCAAACATTACCAGGCCTCAGTTTCCTGCAGCATGTCACCATTCACTGATACATCAAATATTCATAGAAATTCATCTTTCTGAACATCCTTCAGGATATAGGCCAGACACAAAACAGAGTAGGTAGTGACCACTGGGGTTATTGGTTACAGGCCAGGCAGGGCCTTCAGTGAAGAAGAAACACCTAAAAATACAAGCTGAGACACTTGTGCACCTCAGTGTGAGCTAGGAGCCACCAGAATGAGCTTCTACAGATCCAGGGCAAGGAGTGCAGCAGGAGAGGAAGAGAATGACACAACTGCATTCAAACAGCAACATCAGAGGATTTTCAGCATGGAAATCAATGGCAGGGGAACAGGTCTGTTTGTCACCCTAAAAGCAGCACCTTGTACCAGAGACATTGGTATCAACTCAACAGAGACAACAGCCTTAGTTCGCCCATCAGAAATAGTGAGACCTATAATTCTAGCCATTTTTCACTCATACGATGCATTACTTCGAAGTATTGAATTTTTCTTTGCCATCAGAAGGGAATTCCAGATTTAATAAATAGGAGATAAAAGAGCCACTCACATTATTAAGTTGTTCCAATCCTCTTGGGATAGCACAGGAGCTTCTACTTCTTTCAAACAAGAGTCTGACCCAGATTATGGCCAAGTCAGGTTCTCAAACTGGGTATAGTTTACACTCCTTTTTTTGTGGGCTTTGTTTGTTTTGTTTTTTTTTAATTGAATCTTCAAAAGTCAATCTAGATTAGTCAAAGAAACTTTTCGGAGGATATTTTCAAAACACTTAGGTGGAAGGCTTTGACAATGCTAAAATCAGATTCTGGAAAATGTCTAGTAAAGAACTGATCAAAACTACTTCCTGAGAGTTTACTCCACCTTTACATGTGAAAATATTAGAGTTTTATCTAAAGAAACTAACTTCTAGATTCAGTTCTCCACTTTATATGGAGGTCACCATGCAATTTGTATCACAATTGCACAGATTATTCTAATCTAGTTAGATTTTTTTTTTTTTTTTACACAGAGCCTTGGAAGTGTATTCATCCACAGAAAGCAGCCAGAATTAGTATGACAATTGCTAGCAGAATTACAGCAGTGCCAGTTCTCCAAAATCAAACACAGAATTTATGCAATATTCTGCTGTCACAGACCTGATGATATAGCCACCCTTTCATCACATAAAGGGTAACGGCATCCTAATTAAGAACTGGGGCCTTATGTTCCACAGAAGCAAACTAATGAATTGACTATGAAGATGTCATAAAGTGGGATGTGACTATGATATTTTGCCTTGTGGATAAACTAGTGTCAGTAAACAATTTATTTAATGTAGAAGTCATGTGGTATAGGCTGCAGTGGATTTATAGCTGCTTGCATTTTAGAATTGTCGTGTCTCCACAGAGTAACTGTCACCCTGGCTATCATTCCAGCCTGCTATACTGCTGCTGGAACCGTAAACATATTCTCATTAGTGGTCCATGGCAATTTATATCAGAGAATAGCTTGTGTCACACCATAGACTGAAGAGCTGCTGCTGTGCAGCCAAATGTTAGCTTTTTTAACCAGATCTGGAACAATCTGGCTACTTTGTCAGAACAAAAATACATTCTCTATGTAGGGAAAGATACATAGGCACAGTATTTTATTGTTTATAGAATGAAAGGGTCAAATTCCACCAGCATCCTATGATTAACTTGAAAAATTCCCAAGTAATGACTACTGCCTAAATTACCTAAGTTTTAGTTTACCTGTCACTCCTGAAGTAACACTGAATGGCTACCAGGTCAAGAGCACAAACAAGAAGACAAAATTGGAAGTCTTTATCTGCTTTCAAAATTGAAGGTCAACATATGCAAAAGATATTTCAAGTTTCCTTCCACTGTCTTTCTGGAAGACAGTAAAATCGGGTCCCTGTTGAGACTTTGTAACAGTACCTTGTTATTTTGCAATAAACATGCACAAGAAGGCCTTGCTCAGTTTAAACAGAATGAATCTTCTGCTGAAGGAGAAAGCTGCAGTGAAGGACAGGCAGCTCTTCCTTGTCAGAAGTGAGAAATTAGTTTAATATACTGTGCAAAAGAAAGACAGAAGGGAAGGAAAGATCCCCTCATTAAATGCTCACCATTTGAGCCCTGCTTAATATGTTGACTGATAACTAGTGTACGCAGTTGCAACAAGCGGAGGCCATTCCAAACAATGATGCCCATCTGTTATGGTAGCACTTCAGTCTTAGAACTTCCAGCTGCCACTTCGGGTTAGATGTGCCACATTATGCACAGCCTTGCCTACCAAATGAGGACAGGCTGCACACCCTGACCATGACTCCTGCAACTTCAGCATCACCCTGCGTGTACAGTGACAGGCTGAAGTCATAGTGACAGTGACTGAGCAGGTGTGTGTGTGTGTTCAGGGCAAAAAAGGAGAGGAATTAACCTATTCCAGAACTCTGTTTTATTTACAGTGGGCATCTCAAGGTACAAAAGCATCATACTTTCAATATCACACACCAACACGGCATCCAACAGAAATACCAAAAGCATCTCCTTTCTCAAGAGCATGGAAAGCACACACAGGGAACTAGAGGACACCACTAAAACCAGTCTTGACTTTGTAATGCAGCTCATTCTAACTGTCTTGCTAAGAAAGCTGGCAATGGTCACTATCAACTTTCACTGCAGGACTGATTTTCACAGTTAGAGTGACTTTACAAAAATTATTCCTTTGTTCTGCAGAGAAACAAAGCCTATTTTACTATGCCATTAGCAGCTAGCATACACTTCTAAGTCCTAATCAGGATGCCCTTACTAAGTCTGTCTGATAACTACCCTTTGTCAATGGGAATAGAGTTGATGTTGGAAGGGGAAGCTTTCCTCTTTCCCAGAGGATAGAGAGCTAGAGACATGACTGCCAAGTAAACCACCTCAAGAGATGATTCTGTCTGCATGAATAAGTGTCTTATGCTTTGGCCAGCAGGCTACAAGAGCACATGTACAAGGTACATAAGCACATGACTATACTTTTGCAAATCTCTAGAGAAGTCAATGCAGAGTAGGTCTAAAGGCTTGGCAGGTGCACCCTTGCAACTCCAGGACACCTGAATATACTTCAGCATTAACGTAATGTTTCAGACCAACACAGGCCTTGCATCTTGCAGAAGCTCCAAAGCTAAGCTGAACTGAATTGTTTTGCACACTCCATCACCAACCAGGGCC
Organism: Corvus kubaryi; assembly: GCF_017639235.1. Lineage (NCBI taxonomy): Eukaryota > Metazoa > Chordata > Aves > Passeriformes > Corvidae > Corvus > Corvus kubaryi. The sequence continues at coordinate 13,409,431 of NW_024581093.1, read as the reverse complement.
AACAGCCCCCCTTGCCCACTGCTACTGGCATGTGGCGTGGCAGCAGCATACCTGTTTCACCACATTCACATTAATAATGAAGTACTGCAAAATAAGAGCAAGGTTAAGTAAGATTACAAGATTGACATAAAAAGCCAATTCGATTACCGGTTTTTCAGGCTGCTTTTTTCTAGTACTGTCCATTTTGGCAATTTCTTCATCAGGATCCTGTAAGAACTACGAAAAGCAACATATAATTTCGAGAGTTCAAACCGTGGGACAAGCAGCTGTTGGCTGCTGTGACACGCGCCGAGTCCCTCAGGAGCGCAGCCCCGCAGCCCCCGGCCCACCGCGTGGGCCCCGCACCCCCAACAAAAGGCGGCGAGGGCACGGGGGCCCGGCCCGGCGGCGGGGGGGAGGGGGGGTGCTGGCCCGCGGGCACCGGGCCGGGCCCGCACTCACCGTGGCCACATCAGCTTTCCTCTTGCGGGCTCGCATAGCGTACTCCGCATCCACGTCCTCCTTGGCGGGACGCTTCTCCTCCGCGCAGTCACTGCCGAGAGAGGGGAAGCTGAGCGAGCGCCGGCCGCGGGAGTCTCCCGGGAGTGCTCGGCCCGCAGGGCCCCGCGCAGGGCGGGCCCGGCGCCCTCACCTCTCCCGGCGCACAGCGCCCGCCATGGCCAGCCGGGGCGAGCCGAGCGCCGCGCGGGGCACGGCCGAGCGGGCCCGGGCCACAGCCCCCCCCCTCCCCCCAGAGGCCGGCAGAGGCGCGGAACGGGCAGCCGTGAACGGCCCCACCAGTTCCCCCCACCCCGCGGCCCCCTGCCCGCCCGCGCTACCGTTCACTCACCGCCGCGCCAGCCCTTGCCGGCCGGGAGCGCGTGGTCGGCGTGTGCCAGGCCAGCGGGGCAGGGCGGGACGCGGGCGGGCTCCGCCGGGCGCCTGCTACCGCGCGGCACGGCCGCTCCCGTCCCTGCGCGCGGCGCGGGCCGCGCCCGGCGGGACATTTAA